>NW_025335761.1:2100796-2302968 GCF_004798865.1 Varanus komodoensis
GGAAAAGGAAAGTTGATTACATTCTGGTTTACCACTACAAGAAGTCATCTTTCAGCAGAACACTCACTCGACGAATCCATTTCAATGACATGGGGTCTCGGAGCATCAAACAGGATCAACCACTTCCAGGAAAAGGAGGACACGTGGATGAAGGTGAACCCCACATGGACTACCATGAAGATGACAAGAGATTCCGCAGAGAAGAGTATGAAAGCAACCTTATGCAGACAGGTCTTGAATTGGAAAGAGATGAAGATGTAAGTACTCTCCCTTTTTAGTTAGCTGAAATAAACTATTTTGGGGACTGTTTGGTGATATGCAGAACAGAGCCTGGGTTCTGAACCCTTCATAGCAGAAGTAGGAAACTATTTGGTCCTTGCGGTCCAATGTGCAAAAATTTAGCAGGTGAAACTTTTTCTAGCATGGGGATACAACTTCATCTGCTTTGTTGCTGCATGCTGGGTGCTCTTTAAGACAGGGGTGCATGAGTAGTAACAAGTAGTCAATTTGATTCATGAACATTCTAGGAACGCTTATTTCTAGAAATGTTGAAGGTCCATCTTTGTCCATCTTGCTTAGTTACAGAGACTGGCAGAATGCATGATACCCCACACACGGCAATTTTCTCATCCAACTTTGAAATCTCAGTCAACAAGTTGAGGTGGCTCATGCAACTGCTACATCACCATTACCCTTGAAGTCTAGAGTAGCATTGGTATTACAGGCCTTTGTTCTTGCTTCTCTAGCAAACACAAACTGAGACAAGAAGTAGCTGGAGCACACACATGATAAGGAGGCTTTCAAGAAGCTGGTGAAAAGTGCTGGCAACAGCTCCACATTATCAGCCAGTTCTCTTCCTAGAAAAAAATGTAATGACAGCCCAGGGCAGCCTTCTCCAACCTAGTAGTCTCCAGATACTACAATTAGCTCCAGGCAGCATGACCAATTATCAAGGATGGTGCTGCCACAAACCATCTGGAGGACACCAGATTGGGGAAGGCCAGTCTAGGGCTTTAATTTCAGCTGGCTCCAAGGTAAAAGGATCATGAGAGAGGAGCAGCAGCAGTAGCAGCTGCTGCAGATAAAAAGACTGGAGAACACAGTGCTACTATGCTAAAGCTCAGGGATGGATAATATATGGCCCAGAAGTAGGTTAGGCTAAAAGTTAAGGGCTAGTCCAAAGTAACTCAGTGAACTTTATTTGCCCAGTGGGGACTTGAACCTGTATTTCCTGGGCCCCAGTCCAACACTAACTAGTATACCATACTGGCTCTCTGGAGCCTCTACAGAATTCCAGAGGGGTCAAAATTAGCATGCAAACAAGCTTTGGCCTGTTAATTGATCTGTAGCCATTACAGCTGCCATTTTAAAATTCCTCTAATACCTCCCACAGTTGCCAACCGTTGCTAAAGATCCAGAAAATCATGTATCCCTCATCCATGTATCCCTCATCTACACAGTGTATCACTGGATTTGGGAACATGACAGGCATTCTGGTGGTAGCTGCAAAAGTAAAGGCGTGTGAAATAAAAGACAAAGTTCATGCAAAATCTGTTCCATTCTCCTGCTGAGATACATTAGGTTGATTTGGCGCATGCAGCAGAATGTAGTGGTAGAAAGCTGAGGTACTGCAGTGTTTCAATTTCACTTCCTTCCCCTATACATATATATGACCTAGCCCAGCCAATTCTTAGCTATGCTTTTATGCTTACAAGTTTGCTTGCTTTACAAAACAGGCTTTTTGTGTTTTTCACCAAATGAAGAGCACATGTGCATGTGTGAATGTATGCAGACCTGTCTCTGTTGTATTAAATATAGTTGACAATGCACCTTATAAATATAGGAGGAAGAAAGGCTGTGCTGACTTTGCTGAATGAAAATACCCTGGGATTTTGTTATTATGCAGATTTTCCTGCTTTTGTATGGACTTGTACTAGTGATAAATTGTGGATCTTTTCAGGACTTTAACTAGACAGACTACAAATGATTAAAACTCATTTTGCCAATACAGTAGGAAAGAACTATTGTTTCAGGTTCTCCCTTAAGCTACAAATTAAAGGCCTAATTTTGTAGATTAGTGCCCCACCAGGAAAACTGGATTCCTTCAGGTTCATTCCACAGTATGATTGTAATGTTTAAGTATCAATAGCTATCAGTAGCCACAGAATTGGCATTCTGATAGGAGCAAAGGCCTTAGTTCCAGAGGAAAGGTCCACAAAAATGGTGGATGTGATTATGGGCTTCTAAAGATTAAACAGTGGTATGGTAGGGTGAACCCACTGTAAGCCATAGATATGAGCAGCATGTTGTCAGGAATCTGCATGGCAGAGGAGATAGATAGGTGGAGCATATCGTTTCATTATGGGGCATAGATCCAAGAGAAACCAGTGGAGAGATTCCCACGGAAGTATATTTTGACCTTGTCAGTATTATCTCCCACAGGGATATGTTCCTTTCTGCCAGTGGCCTCATACGAGGCTTGCATGCAAGGGTGAAGATGAGTAACAAAAAAACAAGAATCCTATTTACTGAACTAAGAGCAAGGCCTGGAGTTTCACACAAAAATCCCAGTTCTTTGTAATCCCAGTAGAGTTCTTTATTGACACTCACACGTTTGCAAGCTTTCTCTGCAGATCTGGGAATATTCGTGCTTGATCTTGCCAGGTCTGCTTCCTTTCCCTCAGGGCCCCAGCTATACTTAGTGAATATAGGCCTTGTCCTCCAGCAGTTTTTTCTGCACTCCTGATTAGTGTTAATGCTTTACCTTAGCCTTCTGAATATAACCTGCATTAGGGCCCATTCTCATGACCAAACCTACGCCAGAAATGCTCATAGGCAAGGAGTTTGGCATGTGCCAAAGTTTTAACTGGAATGAGTAAGATTCACAGATTCACAGAAGATGAACCACCATATGGCATTGAATTAACCTTCTTATTTAGCAAAATGAATGGAACTTTTAACAGTCAGTGTTGAAATGCCGACCTTTCAAAAGATTAGTATTAAAACGCCTTCATTTGATCTAGCTGACTTTTGTTGTCAACTAGATGTTGTCTAGTTGACATCTTTTCTTTAAATATTAAGAAGCTAATACAGGTATCAGTCCAAATCAAGCCTAGATGTATGCCAACAATCTCAGAGAGATTTAAGGCACCATCATCTGTATATTTAGACAGAAAAAATGGCTGCAGAATACTGGGAGTTATAGGACTTTTTTCTTTCAAAACATGCTTAGGATTGCACCCTTCAAATCAAGTCTTAAATTGCACCAGTCTAGAACAAGATTTATTCTATAATTATCCCAGTTGCTTCTATGCAACATACACTGCAGTTATGACCCTCTATTAGAAGGCAGAGGAGGAGAGGGGCTTCTGAATAAATCTCCCCCAGTCTATTAGTCAGTGGTTAGTCCAGTTAAGGAATTGTGACAATCCTGTCTACAGCAATATTACCATTTCATAGCTGGAGCCTATGATGAAGCTATAGCCCATTCTGCATTTTTTCACATACACAGATAGCACTCCGTCCAACACAGCCCTCTGCACAAAGAAGCAGGATTTAAAACAGAAACCTGGAATGTAAAGTCTTTTTGTGTTCATAGCATCATGCTAAAGGTTTTCCTTCAGCTAAATGCTGCACAGTATTCAACAGATGTACTTATTTCTCCTGTCACTGCTTCTAACAAATACAGGAACTCCAGCTCTCCATCAAAAAGAAGTATTGATACTGTTATTTTAGCTTCCATTTGTTCATGGGAACCTTTTAGCAAATGTTCCAAATTAAATGCTGGGATCCAAGATGCAATTAGGCTGTGATTAAAGACTGGTAGCACAGCTCCTTTTCACCTGCGTAGCCAAAGCAAAGTGTTCTATTAAAAGAGTGCCTGTCGCAAATAATGATTGTGGTATGTGTGAACTAGTGCCAGCATGATTAACTGGGAAAAACTCAGCCTTACTAATTTCAAAGGGAGAGGCTCATTTTCAATTGGCTGCTGTGCATTTAATGTTGCCACAGGCAATATGGAAGGAAGCCGTCAGTGTTCTTAATACTTTGTAGAAGGGAAAATCTGGCAATTCAGGGTTTTGCATTCTAGGATTTTTGTCATATATTGGATCTGGCACACCTGCTCAGTTGGAAGAATACATTTCTGTGCGCATTTTCAGGGCTGGGCACCTATATTTGAACTTTACTGCCTAAATATAGGAAATCTACTCAAATGGTAGAATTAGCAAATAACCAATTTTCATAGAATCATGGAAGAGTAGAGTTGGAAGGGGCCATGAAGGCCATTGGGTCCAACCCCATGCGGTTGCAGGACACCAAGTTACACCATAAATGTATCTAAGGAACAATAGCTTTTAACCACCTTAACAAATTGCTGTAGTAGAGATTTCCTAATTCATCTGTTGTTTTGTTGACCTACCACAACAGCTTTCCGCACCCTGCTAAAGTGTTGCACTGCAACTCTCATATTGGGACTTGTTGCATCACAGCACAGCAACACGTGTATAGGTGTACTTCTTCAATCAGAAAATGAAGCAGACCACTGAGAGAGGCACCAGCTTGAGACATCATGTTTAACTTAAATTATAGAAGTAAGTCAGGACACAATCCTGTGCATATTTATATGTGGTGTGGGGAGGCCACCACTCCCAGTATGCCCAGCAAGTCATCCTGGCTAGGTCATGCTATGATTTGCAGGAATTTCTTCTGTCTAAACATGCATAGGATTGTGCTCTAATACACCTAAAATACATTAAGGTAGCAAGGATGAATGCAAACAATTAGAAACATGTTTCCTAACATTGTCTTTAAAAGTGCCTTACCATTCTGGCTTGACAAACCTTAATGCAACAGTTCCACTTCATTTGGAATTCATACCAAATTTCAGAAATACATTATTTTCTGGACTGCAATAACCTTTTTGGCTTTTCAGAATACATTTGTAATTACTGGCTGATGCACATTCTGCATGATACTGGTTAGAAAGCTAGCTAGGATCTAAATCCAAACCATAATTTATCATTCCTTTCATCTCTTTTGTTATTTTAAGCCAATGGATCTCTGGATTTCTCTGGATACAATTCATCTGAGAGCATTTCCTGAACAGAGTTGTGCTCAGAACACTTCTGGTCAATGGAAGAACAGGGAGGCTATTTTGGCCATTTCCTTATCCCTCTGCAATTCCCAGCCTAAGCCCTCCCCATTGCTTTTGAGGGACTCCCAATGCTCCAGAACAGGTATTTGGGAGGTGAAGTACTGGAGAGGATGGGGGAATCAACAAAGATCACCTCTTTCAGTCCTCCAGTGTGAATGATCTGCTGAAGCCTTCCATGGACAGAAGGAGCCCTTCCATCCTCAGAAGGCAAATACTGAATCAGGCCCAGTTTCCACTACCTGTGTATAAAATTATTCAGAGTGAATGACATTTTCAGGATTTTTATTGTTCTGACCTATATAGAGTTTTGTGGTCAAATATCAGTTATATGACTTGTAATTGTGCTCTTTTAAGCAAATTGATACAAATTTGGTTCGCAACTCATGACAAGCTAAGGGAATGTGCATTTTCTCTTCTTCCAAATACAAATGAATTATTAACCTATGACTTGGGCTTGCTCAAAACCCGATTTTGAACTTAATTTCCAACTTTGGTTTGGAGGTCAAGAACAAACCATTGTGTGCCAGTCTGAATGCAACAGAAAACCATGGCTTGAACTATATAGTAAATGGCCCAGTTTGTATGATCACCAGGGATAACAAGAAGCCATGACGCCTTCCTTACCTCCAGGCATGCTGGTCACATAACATGTGATTTGTCTAATTACCCTAATGATGTGCAGGTTGCTATATCATTTGAATCCAGCAAGGTGCACAGCAGGGGAGTGGCTTCCATACCACAGAATTCTACAAGAAGCCATGAGTTTTGAAGTGGCTTGGAAGCCTCTCTCACTGCATACCTCACCTGATCCAGATGGCACAGCAACATGCATGAGGCGAGACTAATTAGACAAATCATGTGAATGACAAGCTCTCATGGGAGCAGGGAAGAGAAGCCACTGTGGCTTCTTTTCCCCAGTGATCATGCAAACCCAGCCAGTAAGTAACTGAATTACAGCATGCACAAGGAAGCAGAGGGCACAGAAGAAAGCATGTGGACATTTCACTCATTTAACACCAAATGGTAGCTTGGTGTTATGAGTTAAACAACTCTTAGTTAATAGCATATTTGAAATAATTTGTTTCCATCAAGACAGGGCTCTGCAACTTTGCTTTTTCCTGAATAAAATTATTTCCAATGATGGTTCATTCATTAGAGTACTATAAAAATATTTAATTTAAAATTAAAGATGATAAATGATATAACACTACTTTAAGGATGCAATCCTATGACCTATGATTGAGTTCAAGACTTTACCAGTAGTACTTCCTTCTGCTTCAAAATGTGGTTGCATCTTACGGTAGTTCTTCCTAGGGTTAATGAATTGGACTAACATTACAACCCATTAGATACAATCAATACATTGATTGTTCTGTACCTCTTTTAATCGCCATAGTTCATGTGAAATATGTTTTGTGTCCTTATCCTGTAGAAGGAATTGTCTTGCTTCTGGAGAGATACTGTTTATTTTTATAATTACATCCCACTTTTTCCTCCAAGGAACCCAAGGCAGCATACATAATACTTTTATTTCTCTGCTTTATCCTCACAAAAACCCTGTGGGGTAGGTTAGGCTGAAACTTCATGGCCAGGTGGGACCAGAACCTGGATTTCCCAAGTCCCAGTCCAACACCCAACCACTAGTCCACGTTGGCTTTCACTTTTCTTCAGTTTAGTTTATGTCACATTTTTACAGAAGTCATGTTAACTGACTGCTAGCACAATTGCATGCATGTTTACTTGGAAGTAAGCCCAATGTGTTCTATAGATCTTACTTCAGTTTGCATTGGATTGCAATTCAAGGCTGAAATCCTTTATTATTTTATTTATTAATAATAAATAATTATTGATCTATTTGATTTGTATTCTTTAATATGTAGGTTATAATCCAGTATCCATTAACCTGGGAATAATCTTTAAAGATCTTACCTCTGAATACATATATGTCTAAGATTACATTTATTTTCCTGGGATAAAGCCTCATTGGATAAATTGGTATAGGATTTTACCATATGGCTGAAAACCGATACATGTTTACTTAGGAATAAAAGCATGGAATACAGTGGGGTAGGGGATTGGGTTACTTCCAAATAAACTTGTATCACATTGAACTGTAGGGTACTATCCAGCAGTGTAAAATATTACAAAATAAGAAAAAGTATGAAGTACAAAGATAACTGAATGAAGTCTACCTATAGGGCAAAGGAATTATGTGGAATCATTTGATTGGCTGTCATTGAAAGTTCCTCGCAGGCTTTCAGGTGACCTTAATACTGGTTAAAAGTAAAAGCTTGTTTCAAGGAAGACTTATTAAGTTGATTAAATTCTCCTCCCTGCAGAAAGCTAATACCTGTTTTTGAAGCCATGCCATATTGAAGATTGGCAGCTATTTGTGTCCCTTGAGTAATGCATTTCTAGTAAGCAGGTGTGCAAGGCGGCAGAATGGAAACCAGCTTTCTTGCCTATGTAAACTGGTACAGTGGCAGCAGCAGTAAAGCAAAGGACAAGGAAGAGAGTCTCAGCCTTGGAGCTGGTGTTCCTGAAAACCTGGATTTGCACATACTTAACTGAACTCTTCCTCTGAAAATGATTTTTAAAATTGAAGCTGAAATTTGAACATTGCCTAATAGGATTAATCCATTTACTCCATGGGCTCTGATACTTCGAATTCATAAGCCAAGTAAGCATCACAGTAGAACATGCTTTGAAATACCCAGATTTATACAGGAGGATTAATCAAATATTAAAGTTACCATCCTGTATATGAGACTTGGAATTGAAGGTACTTGTTAATTTGAGCTAAATGAGGAAAGAATCCATTTACAATGAAAGGGACTGCTGTAATGAATTGCAGTCAAATATTTCTAGTGACCTATCACCTAATATTACAATCTGTACCTCCTAGCTTCAGCTATGGTTGCTAACTTTCTATAGGGGATTATTTAAATTTAAAACATGACTATTTAACATCAATATTGTCCCCACAGTCTGTCTTTAAGGAATGTTGATTTATCTTTTAAGGATGCATACTTATGCGTGCATACAGTGCATGTTTTAAGAGAAAAACAGTCCTACACCTCCTAGCATGACTCAGTAGGTCATCCTGGGACATGTAGAATTTTATTCCTATCCACATATACATAGCATTGCACCTAAACTTATTTGTTGGTAAACAGCATTGATGGTCAGTGCATCTCCTTATCAGTCCTTGTTTTCTCTATAGTCATTATTTTATCCATGATACCTTTTTCTTATTCTAACACTGAGTTGCAAAAGCTTATTGACTTCACATAAAATTGAAGGAATTTATGTTTTATGTTATTGAGTCTAAGACTTCCTCTTTCTCTCCTGTTTAAATGATTTTTAGACAAAAATACATGGTCTTGGATTTGTAAAAATTCATGCCCCATGGAATGTTTTGTGCCGGGAAGCTGAATTTATGAAATTGAAGATGCCCACAAAAAAGGTTAGTTTCAATATTTTTATTAGACTAAATGTAATAGATGGGATCAGTTTTTAATGTTTAATGCTTTTCAAAGGGCTTCCAACATGTTGATGGATTTTCCCAGCTGCTTCATAAAAAGACATGATCTTTCTGTGTAAAGGAAGTTAAATAAGTATCTTAAGTAGATTGATAAAGCTTATTATACAATTTAATGTATCTGTTTGAGCTGCGGATGCTGAGAGTTGTAAACTTGAGTGCATGTTCAGTGCACTGCATCTTAAGAGGCATAGAGAGCAACTTGATGCCACTTCGTAGCTTGATTACCACAAAATTGTCTTTCCATGCGGCTTGCACAGGTTTCCACTTGAAATAGCTGCACTTTTGTCTGTTGATCACGGCCAACTAGCCCAGAGTCAAAGCAGTGTTCTCTGTGGACAAGAGACTGCTTCTTAGTTTTTCCAAGTTGCCTCAACACCCTAATGGGCCACCATTGCCTGAAGCAGACCATCCAATGACCAACTGAAGAATTCTAAATTCGTTGTCTTATCCAAACAATCTCTGGAACAACAGGCTAATGCTCCTTTTGCAAAGAAACACAACTGAGACACTTGGCTCTTTTCTGGAAAACAAAAGCAGAAATAAACTGTTTACATGCTTAGATATACCAAAATTTGTGAAGATAGATTTGTGCCCCTGGCATGGTTGATGCAACTTTATGGGTATAGCTTTTCTACAAACCAAAAAACATTTTGTACCAGTTTTGCTGTTAAGCCTTCTTCCATGAGAATATCTTTTTGCTGACCTGTTGTGAAGTTCTCCCTATCAGAAAAGCATAGGCCCTTTCAGGACTGCAGTTCCAAGGATCCTGTGATCTTAAAGTTGCTCAGTGACAAGGGATTAGATACTTAAGCTCACTAATGCTTCGAATAGACCTATTTAGATCAATGGGACTTAAAACAGTAGTGACCAACTAAAGGACTGGCTTAAGTCTCATTTTCAGTTCATCAGTCCCAAGTGAGACCAAATCCAGATCCGGCCAAATGTAGGTAGGATTCCCACACTACCAGTGCTGGATTCCCAGTCAACTTAACATAAGTCTCACTATGGTAGTACAATCATGGTATACATTTCATGCTTATGGCAAGTCCACCCAGCATGATCCCTTGTGCTATGGAGGCTTTTGCTTGAAGTCTGGGAGGCAGAAAACACCCAGGGAAAGGCTCCCTGTCTCTCAATATTGCAGATTACATGTGCAAATATGAAAAGGGCAGTCTCTGTGTCCTTCAATCCAGTACTGCATATCATCTTACCAGCAACATTAGCATGACAAGGTATATATGATTCCATATTTAGAAGTGTGTGTGTTTCTGTGCAAGCATTTCTTTATGCATGTGAATAAAGAAATGGCTGCTTGTGCCCAGTCTTAGCCAAGCATAGAAGGCTTGGTAGGATCCTGTCCGAAAGTTCCAGTGAATACTTGAATAATCATTATAAAAGTGACAAGACATTGCCACCAGAGAACAAGCTTATATGAGATATGTGAAGCTTCTGAAAGATGGATCTGTACCTGTTCAGGATACAAAACTGATCAATGAATCAATATTTAATGACATGCTAAGTGCAGAACCCAGAGTCTGCAGGGAAATCGCTCTAATGGAACAAGAGACAGCTTGAGAGTACAAGGTAATTTATTGCGAGTCAAACTAAAATTAAACTTTGGGTTTGAATTTTAGATTAGCAACTGGTCCAGTCCTATTTATCATATTACTTATTTTAATTATGTTTCCAACTTTTTAAAAATAGCCTGCCCATTTTAGTCAAGAATTTAGAAGAATGGAGATGTAGGGTTGGAAAGGATCTGATCTGCTCCAGTCTCCTGCCCCGAAGTTCAGTGCTCCTGAACCAAAAATAGATGACATGGTCCAAAAGCATAGTCCTTGACAGTGCTTAAACAGGAAGGGCAAGCATGCTGTAAGCACATATACTCAGTAACCTGTATAAATTATTCTCATTTGCATGATCCCTTATTTGGCACAGTTTATTCTGCAGTAGTACTATTTACAAAATTAATGAGGAGAATGAGTCACTGAAGCCCTGTTTTTTGTCAAGTGGCATTTTCATTCAACATCTTCTCTGGTTGCTGAGAGTTTGCTAGGTATTGCTCAGTAAAATTTAGGTTCTGATGCAACCATAGGAACTTTTTAAAAAAGAGAACCAGGATTCTTAGAAAGTTGAATTGGTAAGGCCATTATTTGTCCTGAAGTATAGCCCTAATTGTTCAGTATCCTGTCTCTGATAACTGCTTTTTAATGGGTTAGTAATGTATACTGTATACAATGCAGGTAAACTAGAAGTGTGCTCTGAGACCTAGATTCAATTTGCACCCAGTCCAGCACATCAGAAAATGGCCCAATTCTGTGTGGCCTGTTTTGGAAGCTGTCTGCTTCAACCTGGGAACTCTTCAACCTGTGCAGAGATGACCAATTCCATGTTTCAGAGGTGTAGGTGCAATGGTTCATGCAGAAGAGAAATCCCCCAATTCTGAGGGGAGAGAAGTTATTTAATTACCTTTCCCTCCCCACTCTCATTTTTTGGATGGTTAGTATGCATGAAAGTGGCACACTTCATAGAGTTATCCCTGGGCGCAAAACCAGCATAGTTTCAGAAGGAAAGGGGAGTTCTGATGAGCAAAAACAACTTTATGACTTTATTCACAGCAAAGCCTAGTGACATAGGAAGAAGGGCAATCTCACAATTCCATCTTTGTCTTCCCCCAAAGAACAGTGATTGGAGCCCCTCAAAATATTATCTAGGATCAGGAGGTGGATCTGTCTGTGACTCAGCCACACTTACCCCCCCCGCCCCCCTCCCACCCCAGCCATGTCAGCATTTTAGAGAAACAAAGCCAAAATATACTATTTGGAGAGGAGAGGACTCCAAATTGGTGAAGTTTGGGGTTCTTTCCTCTTTTCTGTGGCTTCCCTTGTATCATCATCATCACAACAGCCATGAATGCACATGGTACTCATTGTGCTGACTTTGGAAAGTGTTTGCAGTTCTTGTTTGGCTGGGAACCATAGAAATCAAGAAAGGGAAAAGAAGGAGTTCTCCTGCTCTAGTGGAAAAAAAGAATAAGCAAGCAATAAAGCAATAATGACCAGTTAATTATTCAGAGCAAAATTCCATGTTTCATGAGTGGGCCAGTGTCCATGGTACAGGATTTTCTCTGTATCTTTTCATCCATGCCACCTCCTCCCTTGCCAAATCTTCCTCTCTGTTGATAGTATGAAGAAACCTGCAGTGGGAGGGGGGCAACCCTCCCTCTTCCACTGATGGGAACCGTTCCATAGGCACAAAGGGTTCATTGGGTACCAGTGGTATGTTTTAATTTCTCAGAAAGGTTCCATAAATAGTGACAGAAGAGACATCCATGTTGTTGATCTAGTTATTCTGGTTTATTGTAGAGTACTGATATTTGTAATATCACAGTCCACAACCATTCGTGTGTTAAATTACATTGACAACTGCAGTTTATTTCCCGTTATGACTTTTGGCTCACCCAGAGGTACAGTTTGTGGGAACTGACACACCCCATATGGAGCATTCATTTGTACAGCGGCTGCCAACAAATGAACCCACCCCGGGTCACAGTTCAGTCACTGTTGACTTGCTACCCTGTCTCTTATCTGTTTTTCAGTACAGAATATAGCAATATGTTTCTGAACATATCATTTTAGTTTATGCTGAGTAACCAATCGGCCCAGCTAATGGTCCAGAAAGCCCATAGCAGTTGTCTATTCTGACTGGCAGTTAGCTGCCTGAGATACTGGGAAGAGGTTTGTCTGATGAGCAAAGACACTGGGGATTGACTGGCTACCAGCAACACGCACCTGAACTATGGCCTCTCTCTTTGAATTGCCCCCTGACAGATTTTTCTTTTCTTTTAAAGAACGTTCTATTCACAAAGGCATTTTATGGTTTGCAAATAACTTGGAGGAAATAATATTTCTTTGTCTCTCCATTTGTTTGTTTTGGCCCTCAGGTGTATCAAATTCATCAACCACACGGCCTTTTGAAAAAAATCAATTCTGTAATTCAAAAAATAACAGAGCCCATCCAACCTAAAGTGGCAGAACAGAAGCATCAGACAGTGAAACGCCTCTCCTACCCCTTCTCCAGGGAGAAACAACACTTGTAAGTTAGAGTTCATCTTCTTTATTTAATGTCATTTTCTGCAGAATTGGCCTCTGGGGATACCACTCGAGGCTAAATCATGAGAATATTAATAGAAATACGTAGGACAGTGTTTTGATACAACTTGCACTAAAATTATCATTTTTTCCAAATAAACAGGATCTCTTCTGTCTCAGAAAAGAGCTCTGACGTAGTGAGATTCTGTAAAGACTTATACTGCAATAGTATACATGTCTGCTTGGAAGTGCACTGAGGCTATAGTCTTATGCTTACATACTTGGAGCAACCACAGTGAAACAAGTCATTTTCACTGTAAAACAAAGCCATATTTGTGTCTCTGCAAAATTAAAAAAATCAAAATAAAGATGCATAGCTCTTGCAGCTTCTTCTTGTCCAAATGTGGTTTGAGAAAAAAATAGCCCCAATGTGATTTCATTGAGTTCAATTTTCATGTAACTGGTTCACCACAAGCAAACTATAATACAAACCAGAAAAAACAGCTTGCTAAATGTTCAGTGTTTACATGGACCAAGCATGAGAAGGAAAGAATAGGTCAATAGGTGTGCTGCATTGCTTACATCTTTATATGCCCGACCGCCCCTTGAGATCTGCGGGAGAGGCCCTTCTCCGGGAACCCTCCATGAAAGAAATTAGGAGGGTAGGTACTCGGAGGAGGGCTTTCTCTGCGGTGGCGCCCAATCTATGGAATGCGCTCCCCAGAGAGGTCCGCCTGGCGCCGTCGTTATTTGTTTTTCGGCACCAGGTGAAGACCTTTTTATTTAAACGTCATTTTAATTGTTAACAATATTTGCTTATTTATCTGGCCAGGGCGACTTCTTTTATATTTTATATCTTTTATATTTTATATTTTTTATTTATTTTATATTGTTAATTTTAATTTTATATTGTTATTTTTGTATTTTATTGTGTTGTAAGCTGCCCCGAGGCTTCGGCAAGGGGCAGCATAGAAATGTTCTAATAATAATAATAATAATAATTGTTACAAGTCACAGTTCACAATGAATGTGGATGATTCATTGTGAATCATTTTCTTGAATGATTGGAAAGCATAGACTCCAGGTCACCATTTTTGTCAGAGCTGCCATATGGTCAGATGTGTGTGCAACAGCCATCATTTGGATTTTCCAAAAACCTGGATTAAACGTGGAATTAGAAAAAAGCTTTTGCCTTCTCAGAGAGTCCAGCCTAAAAATACCATAGATGGGGCTCGTTAAACTTCAGCTGCCAAGTACAAGATGGCTTTATTTATTTGTTTGTTTGTTTGTTTGGAGTTTTTGTATGCCATCCCATTCGCATAAGCCTCGGGACAGCTTCCAAGATAATAAATACACAGCATATAAATAGTACATATAAGATCCAGATTCCCCCGGCTTTAGCAATTAAAACCAATAAAAGATGTTAACAGTTATTAAAATATTGTCGAAATAAAAAGGTCTTGCGATTCTCAGTATAGAAACAGATATGCCTTTTCTTTATTGAGATACACTTTTACTGTACTCATTGTGATTTCTCTGTGCCATTTCTTGTATTTTTAAAAAAGTAAGTTTTGTAGGTCGCAGTACATGAAATCAGCAGAGAAGTACATTAATTTTGCAGGAGTAAGCAACAGGTGCTATATCTAGGAAACAGCAAACACTGTTGGTACTTTTCCCACTGAAGCCAGTGAGAGATTGGAAATGAATGGCCAAAACTTTAAAGGCATATTTAATTGCTATGCCCTTTTTCATGTTTACTCTAAAGTAGCATCTTGGGGCTACTTCAAAGCTGCACTCATCCAATTCAATGGCACTGTACCTACCCTAGAGTAAAAATGAGAGAGAGAGAGAGAGAGAGAGAGAGAGAGAGAGAGAGAGAGAGAGATCTGCTGAATATAGATGTATAGTAAGCGTTGGTTTTGGCTTGCAGAAGGTTTTGAAATTCTAAAACTTCTAAACAGGAGTGGCTGCTGTCTGAACAACCATTAAAATCAAGTAATGACTTGGCTGAAAAATAAGGCTACCTTCTTGGAAATCTGTATTACTGTATATTGATCCATTTTCCCATGTCTAATATTTTAACAGATTTGATCTCTCTGATAAAGAATCATTTTTTGACAGCAAAACCAGAAGTACCATAGTAAGTATTACAAAAAGTAATATCATCTGGTAAAGTTATTTCCCCACAGTAATATGGGATTCCTCTTTAAGTATACATATTTATAATTGAAGTCTCAATACTGTACTAGTTCTATACATTCAGATACACAAACCTATATTCCATACCTGTATCTTGGTTAATGGAAAATGCATTCGTTTTTTCAACTGATTTTTATTGAGCAATCGTAAAACATGTTGCACTTATAAATGATGAATAAAGGATATTAATCACTAGGAGAACTTGCTTCAAAATATGTTGACATCTTGTGGTAGCGTAAGCAGCCTTTTTAAGCCACATTTTGGATCAGTGAACTTTGGGCAACCATGTAATCAATTGTGCACAACTGAGCCAGTAAAATAAGGAAAAAATCACCCGCATCCAGGGCTAGTCATACACTGGGAGTTAGTAAAATCATGCCTTCATTTTCAGAATATTTATATCAACATTATAGGGGATGACAATCATATGAAGTATTTGTGGCATAGCAATAGCAATTTGTGTGCTCCATTTTG
This sequence comes from Varanus komodoensis, assembly GCF_004798865.1. NCBI lineage: Eukaryota > Metazoa > Chordata > Lepidosauria > Squamata > Varanidae > Varanus > Varanus komodoensis. The sequence continues at coordinate 2,116,260 of NW_025335761.1, forward strand.
CATGTATTGAATTAAAATGAAAATTTAATGAGCTTCTGTAACAATATCCACTCTACAAAAAGGTTAGACATTTGGTTTTCTCCTAATTTACTCGATTTCTTGCTACAGTAAAGTCTTCCAGTGATCATTTTTAAGTTCTGTTATAATGTTAACTATATAGGAAAATATCATTTTTCCATCTCTAGCACATAGTTTATGAACATGCATTTATCGTTCTCATTTAAAGTCCTCCCTTCCTTAGTTCTGCTCATGAAAACTAAGCAGCGTACAGTTCTAGTTTTCAGGGTCTCATGAATGTGAGGTGGGTGACACTTTTTAGCAAACCTGGGTATTTGAGAAGTAGTTCAGGAATGGGATGCCTTGATTCTAAACTTCTCTATAGTCTACACTCAGCTAAACTGACAAGCATGGTGAAGAAGCTATAACCAAAAGATTAACAAAATATGCTAAATGTTGATTAGCATCCAGCTTCTGGTAGCTCCTCTTAGCTGTTAGAAAGCAAAAGAGTCCGTATAAAGGCTTTACAGCTTCACATAGTCCCTCCATCTTCCTCCCTATCCTAATCTGCTTCCAATAATCCAAACCCCCAGTACTACTATAAATCCTGTTCATGACTCCTACATTTGCTCATATGATGATCTCACCTTCCACTTTACTGAGATTCCTTCTCTCTTCCATACTTGCTTAGTTTTCTGGCTCCTTTTCTCTTCTGGTGTCTGCAACAAGAAATCTCAAATGCTGTTAAATTTTAACACATTGACTTAACTTTTAGTTGTTTTACTTTGAATCACTTTGAATAACATTTGCTAATTTGTAGATTTCTTTTTAAGAACAATCCTCTGATAAGAATATTTGCCAGAATTCATTACCATATAAGTTAATTAAAGGTACTGAAGAATGCTCGAAGTTGTAGGTTTTTTCCTATCCAAACATGAATAGACAATTGTACCTTAATTCTGCATAAAATGTACCAATTCCTCTATAGAAATAGGTAAATCAACCCATAAACAAATATAAAAACTGCTCACCTTAACTGTTCCAAGTAATTCTGTGGTATTCCAATTAAACATCCAAATAAATCTAAAAGAAATATTTGAAATGTCTGAATTCATAGTCAAATACTTAACAAATCAACACTAGAAGGAAAAGAATAACTTTTATTGTTTCAGATGGTGAAAAATGTTAATAGTTATACATAATTTCCCATAAATATCCCCTTTTCCAAATTTCTATTTTCAAAAAAGAACCCTCTGAAGGCTCAGTCCAGTGCACACTGAAATAAATCTGAGTTCTGCACAGGATTGCTTCCATTCTTCTGGAAGCACTTACTTGTGAGGTTTTCTTTTGCAAGAAAGAAATGTAAGAGAAGCAGTACCTGCAGTCCTTTATTGTTGTGTTTCCTTGACTTGAGAATGCAGCTGCAGTAGCCTAATTACATGACTTCTATTTTTTGACATGCCAACATCCATCTGAAAGATAAATACAGCCACAATGCTAAAAGTGTACATGTTTAAACAAAACAAAATTGTTAAGCAAGACAGGAAAGAAAAGGGCATCAGTTTAATTCCAAAAGTATACCTAGTCTTGGAGGTAATTTATGCCACTTTGGGGCTCATTAGAGTGAAGGGAACCGTATGGCTTTGGAATTTTTTAATTGGCTTGAACCTTCCCTTCTGAAGGGAAGGGACCACAAACATACAGATGATTCGTGCATCTCCAGGGGGATGGTTGCAAGGGATCTCTGATTAGACAGGGTGCGCCATATGTGCTGCAAGTGGTTATTACAGTCCACCGTTTATGCTGGGCACAACTGGTAACTCTTTGCCATACATGGCAATGACTGCAGTTCCTGCTTACATTATCCATCGCTTAGGTTGGCCAAAAGGGGTTTACACGAATGTAAGGCTTCAGCATTCCACCACCTAACATTGTAAACATAAAGAATTCTTTTCTCCTTTTCGATTCCTTTGTTCTTCTTGAATGTTAGTGTGGAGATCCGCTTATAGTACTAACACAGATCTGTGCTTACACTCTTGAATTGTGAGTGTGTGGGCTGATTGGTCAGGGATAATCCATCATCATGATCAGAGGACTGACAACCCTCAGTAGTGGGGGTGGGGGGGTTCATGTGTTTATCTGTTCAAATTTATATACTATTCTCTACATGACTAGAATAACTGCTATCTTATATAAATCTTATATAAATTATGTGAATGCAATATAGATAGGTGTGATATGGAATATTTGTGGTATATCTTTGATATTTATAGTTCTTTTTTGTTTTTAGCTTATCTGAGTACATTTGTACGGATTTAAAAAGTTATGCTTTCTATAGATAAATACCATAACTTAGTGGTTCATGGGTTTCTTGGTATTTACTTTTGCTGTATAAAGACATATAAGGTATTTTTGTAGAATGAAACTGTACAAGCAGAAACCAACTTGCAAACAACAGGCAAGGGAATAATTGAACTAAAGTGCAGCTACTTTCAGAACTTCAGTTTGCAAAGTGGTCTTCTAGCATTTGTGTAACAGGAAAAAGCACAGAGCTCCATGTTAGAGGGCTTCTTCTTCTAATGGTACATTGTGTTTCAGTCACAGGCTTTTGAATCAGTTGCACACAGTATGCAATGCACTATCTATTTGTTGTATATTTCTCTTTAAAAATAAAGTGGGTGTGTATATAAATTCTAGGTAAAATGTAATTAAGTTGTAATTAAAACTTAAAATAGGCAGTATAAATTCTTCCTGGTGCAGTTGAAAACAATGAGATTCACAACAGTATTAAAATAATGGTAAACTATGGTAAAAATGAACTAATAAATTAAAACATCAGCATTCAGTATGTACAGATAAAATCTACTCATATTGAATAATCTAGCATATTTTATAAAAACAGCAGTGAACCTGATACATGGCTGCCATGGCAGCTCTTTAAAAAGAAAAATTAAAATGTCTTTACCTGATCTTCTCAGAGTACAGCCCTATATATTCTTACATGGGAATAAATCTGATTGTACTCATGAGACTTACTTTGGGAGGAGATGCATAGGATTGTGTCTAAAGGTGCTAACAGAGTGGATCTAGCAAACCTCTTGTAGTAGGAAAATTTACAGCACTGCAAGCTCCCCTGGCCCATGTCTGATTGCCTTTGGAATGAATCTGCACACATCCAAAAAAAACACCCTTGTGTTATTTCCAGAGCTATCCACATTTACCTTTGAAATAAGCCTTCCCTTCTCTGACCTATCCAGCCCCCAGTCTTCCCTTTTCCCATTCGTACCCTTTTGCCCCAAACCCTTCCCATGAATTCCCCTTACCTGGGTGGGGTGGGCATTCCCCAGAGACTGCATGTGGCCAGGTGTGCTGCAATGCAACAGACAAGGTGCCAGAGAAAGGTGGGGAGATCCTTTCTCTACCCACAGCTTTCCACCCCACAGATCCTACAGCACTGTTACTGGCCACACATGCTAGGCAAGTGAGATTGAAGGGGAGGACAGGCGATTCATAAGAACACAGGTCTTGTCGGTAGTGGTGCAAAGGAGGTTGTTAATTGGGAAAGAGGTATGGGCTTGGGGTGGATGTGACCAGGTGAGGGAAATACTTTCCCAGCTCTGATTCTAAGCCAGAAAAGAGCTGAGGGTCAGCTTTGAGGTGAACATCATGAGCCCTTCAGATTTACATTCGAAGTGCACAAATATGAGCCATGAAAACACATTCAGGTCCTACAAATCTCATTTTGGATTGTGGTGATTAGCAGTGGCAGTGGTAGTAGTCATCATAGTATACTAATGGCTAGTAGTCACAGTAGCACTAATTAGATTTATTAGTTGCCTTTCTTCTTAGAAAAAGTCTCGAGTTTAAAAAAAAAAACACAACTTGAGAGCCAGTATAGCTTAGTGATTAGAGTGTGGAGACTGGGACTTTGGAGATCTGGGTTCTACTCCCCACTTGGCCATGAAGTTCAATGGGTAACTCTGGTCCAGTCATTGACCTCCCTCCCAGAGTTCTTGTGAAGTTAAAATGGAAAGGAGGATGGGGATCCCGTGAGCTGCCTTGGGTTCTTTGCCGCAAGAAAGGCATGGTATAGGTATAATGAATAAGTAAGAATAGAATAAGACAACCTGCAACTAGTAATGACTCATTCAGTGATTTTAATTCGTAAGGCAAAATGTTCCTATGCCAAAGAGCATGTCATCAGCCTTAAGTAGCAAAGCCTTGGCAATTGTGTTCTGAATGTACTGTACAAAAACTGTGTCTTGAAACAATGGCAAGTTCTTAAAATGTTTCTCATGTTTTCATTATGAAGCTCAAGAATGTAAATATACCAGTGTTCTAATTTGATTTGTGCCTAATGTAAGTCCTATGGTTCATTTCCCAAGTGTTACTTGTGGCCTGGTGCTTATGAAGCTCCTTTTTCCCTATAGGTTTACGAAATACTGAAAAGAACTACATGCACGAAAGCCAAATACAGCATGGGTAAGACAGTTTATGTAGGTTCCAAATGAGCATTTTTCCAGATTGCAGAATGTTTGCGATTTATACTTGAAGAGTTTGTGACTTGTTCACAATTTTCCCTAATGTGAATCAAACAACTGAGTGAAATGATGCAATATTTTAATTTGGAGAGATTGTTAGCTGCTCAAAGTAATGTTGTATATTGGGTCTCCAGCTCCTATAATATGCCTATGTGTATAGGACCTATATAGGTATATAATGGAACTATACTCTTCTAATAAATTATATTAAATAAATTCTGTATACACATGCACAAACACACATGCACAAACTTATTTAAGCATCTCTCTGTTTATGCCAATTCTGCAAGTATGGATAATTATCATAATCCCCCAAATCTCTTAATTTGCCATGTCTCAAAACCAGCCATGTATACTGCACACCTATGCATGTTTACTTGGAAGTAAGTCCCACCATATTTAATAGGGCTTACTCCCTAGCAAGTATGTTTAGGATTGTAGTGTATATTCACTACAGTAATTCATTCACCATCTCAGTCAATCATTTTATTTTATTTTATTTTATTATGTGTCTAGCTTAATGCTAGCAAATCATTCACCCACAGGGGGTTAAATGCAACTGTGGGAAAGTGGATGACTGCTGGGTGTGCAAATATTGGAACAGAGGCTGTCTAAACTTCCTTAACATTCAAATAAAAAGACAAATTAAGCTTTGATTATTTATCAATCCCTGACACATGGTCAACATAACCTACAGCAGTCATGTACATTTTATTTATTGAAACCATTTATACTCTGACTTTCAACTTTTATACAGGCCCCCTCCACAGTTTACAGCTCTAAAAAACAGAGAGCTTCCAACAAAAGCACAATATACAAGGAATGGGCCATAGAAACAGAAAGAATGAGCAGAGAGAAAACTTAAAAGTATGGTCATATATAAACCTGATGATTGGCATATGCTGCCAGTTCATGAGATTAAACAGCCTGTGGATTGCGGAGGCCAAGCAGGAGCAAGTGCGGAGTTGTCAGTCGTGGCACCCAAATCTGTCCCTGGATTGTTGAAATTTAAACACCCAGAATTTGAACCCAACAGCATACCACAGGTGTAGAAGTTTCAACAACCCAGAGTGCCAGGTTTGGAAGACAGGACAAACAATAAAGGAACAAGAAATTCCTGGGTTCTGTAACGAATTGGATGCAAAGCAGAAGCAGTGAGTGGGTGGGGGCAGCATGCTCATCCATGCTTACCTATGGCAACCCATTGTTTTCAGCAGACCCTAGTGAAATAGAACTACGTTCATAACTCACGTAAAAACTTGTAAAGTACTAGTTCTCATTCCCATGTTCTGAGGAGCCAGTGTTCAATGTGGCATTTTCACAGCCACCAGTTCTCCACATCCAGCTGCTTGTGTTTCAGAATCACTTGCCCAACAGCGCTTCTGGGAGCAACCCAGAATGGGTGGAAATTCTTTCTTGAAGGAGGCAAGTCTGTGGAGTTTGCATGAGGGGACTGCATTGGCCTGCTCCCTTCCAGAAAGAAATGATTCCACTCGCTTCAGCAATTCTTTTAGGAAAAGCTAAATCTCCCTTGCTTAAGCAATGGGTATTGTTTGTGCAATGGAACTGGAAGAATTGGTGGGGGTGTAAATGACCCACTGGATACTTTTCAGAGCTTCTACAATTGTTTCAGTCTACTAAACAATGAGACATATTGTATGGAGCATCACCTACATTGTTTGTTGCAAGTTGAGTGGCTTCTCTCATGCCTTTGAGACATTGGAATCTAGAGTTTTCTATGTGCAGAAGCTCTTCCTTCAGTAGGATGTGACAGAGAAGTGTGTTGCAGGAAACATCTAGAAGCACAAACATGCAAGATAAATTCAAGTTTGATGGGTTAATGGCTTGTGTTGACCTGGCTTTGTTCATATATGGCCTGACTTTATAGACTTTGCATTCATCTATTATTTGGTCCTGTCACCCACCAAAAATATTTGTGGAAGCAGTCTATACCGAAAGCTTGGGTACTCACTTTGGAAAGCCATGATTTTTTTCCCATCCATGAGAAATTAAGAAGATCCAAATCTCATTTCCTCTGCTAGCGTCAGATTTATTTCGTAGCATGTACAAAGCACTTTACCACTGCGGTCACAAACAGACCTAAGAGTCAGAGCTACATTAACAAAGAAAGTGGTCTAATGAATTATGTATTCCTTCCATCAGATGTGGATGTGGGTTAAACCCCAGTGTGCATAGCTTGATTTAAAGAAAAAGATCAATTCAGCACTTTCTGCAAATGAAATAAATAAATGTCATGCCATTGGGGCCTGTATCATTCTGACAAAGTATCACTGTTTAGAATTTGGTTATGCTCATCAGTAATATAGATGGCACTACTTCCCCAGTGGAGTTTTGGTCCTGTCTTTAAAAACCTCCAGTGCTCTAACAGTATATGTTGATTCAGGGTTCATCCAAGAAGTCACTCTTCTCAAAATCTAGTTCAAGTTTTCTCCGCTTTTTGGTCATTGGTGCTCAGAGTGCCCTTTGCCCTCAAAGCATTCATTCACTTGGGAGACAATAGATGGACTAACAGCATCAGTACCCTTAAGTTTTTTTCTGTGGGCTCTGGGTCCATAGATTTTCCATGCCTATAACATTGGCAGGAGCCTGGCAATTGCCACCATTTGGCATTGGGCACACCTGTTGTCAAAATACGGGTTTGTACTTTCATCCTTTTAATGCTTAACAGTATGCTTAGAGTTGTGGTTGCTTCCTGTGGGCAGAAAGGCCACTGTGCAAATAATTTATGATGTTTGACAAATGAGCTTTGTTGGCATTTTTTTCTTCTTTTTTTAAATAGCCTGATCCAAGCTTCTGGTGAACTGAGAGCTTTTAATAACTCTACTGGTTGTCTTTGACATTTTATAGACTTGACCCTTTATTTACTATTTAAATCAGTAACATACAGCTCCACTTAGATAATAACACTGATCATAGGTTTTTCTTGGCCAAATAATCACCTACACTTTGCTATTTTCAGACTGGAAATAAATAGTGGCGGAAGACTTGATGGGCTTAAGGAATTCACTAAGGTTGCTATTTCATTGTTGATCACAAATTAGTTTGTATGTGTATGCTATTTCTGTATTTGTTTACTGTAAAGTAAACAAATTCAGTGGCAAGTTTGCTTGACCATTGAAGTCATTTGAATGCATGCTTTGGTCTTCTCAGTGAATTTGTTCAGGGTATCCCAGTTTCTTGATAGGTTATTTCCAGAAGCAAGCAATTCTGTTGAGCATGAATTCCCAGAATGCCATGCAGACAATTCAGCTGCAATATAGAATAGGACAGAATCCCAGCATGCAACTGGAAATAGTACTGGTTGCCACAGCAAAGGCAACCATCATGTTCCCCAACCAGGAGAAATACTTTTAATGAAACAGTGATTAGGAAAATACAAATTGTATGTTTCATGGTACACTACTATGCATGTGAAGACAGAAAAAAAACCTGTAACTCCCAGTTTTCCCCAGCTAGCTGGGGAAGGCTGCATGTTGTAGGAACCTTGTTCTGACTAAACATGTATAGGATTGTGCCCTTAAGGAACTTAGTTGGAGGGCGGGGTGGGGGGGTGGGAAATGAGAATATTCTCCCTCCATGGAAGACACCTTATCCTAGAACATCACATATTTTTTATTCCCTTCCAATGCTTTGTTACCATGACCATGTCCACATTGGCCTATTTTCATATTGCTTTTTCACTATCAGTTTTACTGATTAGAACCAAGCCCACGTTAAAGATAGGGCATCAGAATCACCCAGCGTGTTTCCCGAGGTAACATGACCCTTTCAAAGTCTGTCAGGTATGCCATATTTGGAAGTAGCTATATTAATGCCAGCAGCTGTAATGCAAAACATATCTAGGAATCAATAGTGTACTCTTCAGGAGTCTGTGACCAAGCTAGCAGTCACTGGCATTCTATTGCAGCTTAAAATTTCTAAGCCCATTCTTCGCTCATTGCGCAATCCCAGCTATACTTACAACATCATACGTAAGCTCTCACTTAATTCCAAAATTAAACAGTATACCCCTCAAGAGATAGCATATACTTCTTCAAGAATCCCCATCACACAAGCTTTGTATCTGCTCAATCATATAACTAATAGACAAATGTGTAAACAGGGAAAGGAGAGGGAAGAAAGAAGGAAACTACCCTTTTAAATAAAAGCGGAAAATGTGGTAAATATGGTAAGTATTATGTCAAGGTCTTTTCAAAGGCTTTCCAGCCAGCTTTTCTAATCAAGCTTAAATCTGATTTTAAAACTCTTGGTATGACTGTGAGAGTGTATGGTGGAGGGGTGTGTGTGTGTGTGTTGCCCAAACAGTCAATCCCAGCTGAACTCTTTTTTCTAACAACCTTGCCTTTTGCTACACTTCCACATCTATGGGTCTGCTTTTTCAAATCCAACTTAAAGCTTCAGGGTGTCTAATTTATTGTAATAATTAATTCCAAGTCAGTTTCCAGCTCTTGACTCTGAAATGTTTACCTTCCTCTGATTCTCTACAGCTTTCCATTTCTTAAAATGAATCATGTTTAATATTCTATACAGTCAAAAGATGTGGAGACAAATGAAATGGGACAAGATTCATTACCTTGCAAAGTTACTGATGTTTTGAGGGAGAAATCTCCACAATATGGGTTGACTTGAGGGAATTCAGACTTGGAAGCATAAATAGATATCCTCTCTTGTTTTTCCAGGGATCACCAGTCTGCTTGCCAATGGCGTTTACAGTGCTGCATATCCCTTGCATGATGTAAGTGGACTTGGAATATATTTTATGTTTCTACAAACTGATACCAAGAATCCTTAATGCGTTTGGTATGAATGGCACTATCCTAAACATCTCCAGCGTTTCATGAGCCCAGTGTCCTGCACTACTTCTATATTATGTCTGAGCAATTTCTTCAGGAATACAGCTGCCGACTTTGAATGGGTGCTGTAGCACAAGGAATAATCTCCTTTAGTTTTATATAAAACACAGCCGTAAAAATGACTCAGCAAAGGACCAACCCAGCAAGAGCCAGGCTTTTGACTTTCTCCTGTCAAGGTCATTGGGACTGTTTAGGCTACATTCTGTATCTATATTTGTGGCACTATCTAGCTGGTTTCCTGAACTAAATCTCTTGACATCCTGAACTAAATCTCTTGACAATTGCAATGTTCATGATGGTGTGGACAATTCTGAGTGGAGAGGCAGTTTAGGTATTTATGCTAACTGTTTGTACCCTGAAACACATGCTGTAGATTCACATTAATGTCTGTGCAAGGATGGCCAACTTATTTCATATTCACAGTAGAGTACCCAAATAGATGCAACTAATGTTAATATTAAGGAATGTAATTAATTACTAGTGTATCTGTGGGTGAGTGGTGGTAATGGTAATAGTAACAAGAGCAGCAAAGGCATATATGTTTCATGGAATGTTTTATTATTTGGCCCACTAAAGCCAAAATCATGCATTTCCGTAGTGCGGAAGTCACTTCCCTGTGGTCTTGGGAATGCATCTGGCCCACTAGTTTAGTTTCCTTCCATTTCATTAAAGCAATGCATTGCAAACTACTGGTTATTAATCACTTTCTGACAAATGTAGGAAAATATTTCTGGACCCAGGATTTTTTTAAATAAAGGAATTGGTTTGACCCTTCCTTTTGAAATAACATTTCACCCTCTGACAGCTGTTTTGTGGATTTTGCAAACTAAGCCAAAGAAACTGCTGGCACCTTAAAAGATTATAAAGATTTATTGTAGCAAGAGATTTTGTAGGCAACAATCTGCATTATCAGAACCTGCTGAAGGAGTAGGATCCTGTTGCCTGTAAAACACCAAGGAGGAGATCTTGCATTACTGCATCACACCTGTCATTAGCTGATGCTAGTTAATCAGAAGATTAAAGAGTAAAATGCTGGCCAAGCATATTCTGCAATCCTTCTGCATTTGGGAGCATCCTGTGGGGAAAAGCAGGCTTAAACCACACACAATGTTAATTATATGGTTTTATCCCCAGTCACCCACATAGTGATCTCCAGTGGGTGGCTAGCACAAAAAGAGACATATTAATCCTACCGTTCAACCAGTGTTCAACCTTACCTGTCCCCCCACCCCCAACAGTGTTCAGCCCCAGGAGCAAAACAAAATGAGGACTGCTATCTCCCAGGGGACCTAGACTCACAAAATCAAGGCAAAGGAAAAGATTAGTCAGTCTCTTCCCATTCTAATGATGGTCACCTGTTGAAAAAGGCAGTCTGTGTGGTTGCTTTGGGCTGAAAGAAGGAAGCATACCAGGCAATTACATGATAAGTATTACATAGGTGTATATTACATATACATATGCATAGATCACATATATTTTGATCGTAAGATGGTGCTTTTGGGTTGATTACAGTGTAAATCTCTCTGAGCCTCATTGCTTCCTACTACCATAAGGGCAGATGTGCAAGTGGGAGGGGCTTGTAGTGAAAAGTTAGGCAGTACTGCTCTTTTCATAGTCTTCATGCGCCCACAGAACCAGAAGTCTTCAACAGTCCAGGATGTCTACCTTGAAATTAGCAGGCTACTTTGTCTAGGCTTGTTTTCTGATCGTCAACCATTACCCTGGAAAGGCATGCCTGCCATCTTTGGGTGTGATCTGTTAATTAACACTGGTTGTCTTTTTTTCTTAAGGGTGATTATGAAGGTGAACATGCTGAGCCCAATGACAGAAAGGTAAGTTGATCTAGGAGGACTCAGCAAGTTCTAAAGTGTGTCCGCTTCAAGAGTCACCTGTTGGGCTTTGAACAGTTGCCAAGATTTCACAGGAAGGCAAGCAGTGCTGTGCAGGAGAGTCACGTTTAAATGTTGCACTCACTCTAGCAGAAAATACAGTATAGATACATGCTAGCCATCAAGGTCAGCCAGCCATCCAAAGGACCGCTCCAAGCAGCAAGAGACAGGGAGCATATTCCAGTATCACAGAGCCAGGGCCGGGAAGAGGCTGGTAGCAGTTTGGACAAGTTGTTCTGGCAGGTTGTTTCTGTGCATGTGGAAGACATCAGGCCGACACATTTCTAAGGCCACTGTTCTTCCAGTTTGCTTGGAAGTTGGAAGTGCAAGTAATGGAACCTATTTCCAATAATCATGCACAGAAGTGAACTGTTGCATCCTTCCAGTATTTACTCACTTTTTCTTTCTTCTGCCTTTTGTTCAGAGACGGGTGGTGGTGGGGAGTACATGCAGACTCTGCACTGCCAACTGATTGTAATTTCCACTGACTTTAGCAAGTGTGTAAATACAAGTCAGGCATTCTGAACTGAAGGGGTGTGATGTAACTTGTGTAATATGAGAATATTTTAGAATTTAGAAAGTTTTGCTGCCTTCTTTTTCTTACTGCTGCTGTTGTTGTTGCATCACATTCCTATACTGCCCATAGCTGAAGCATTCTAGGCAATTCACAGTATTTTAAATCACCCATCCAGATTTCAACCAGGCTTAATCCTGATTAGCTTCCAAACTTAAGCAGAATCAAGCACTTCAGGCTATATGGAAGCTCTATTGTGTTCCCAAACTGTCTGGGGCTTTATAGATTAAGATCTGGTTAAAAATGTTTCCCAATTCATATCTGAAGATTATTGCTATTGTTGCATTACATACTCCACTTTTCTTCCTCTTGCAAGGAACTGAAGGCAGTTTACAAGGCCTTGCTCCTCTCCATTTTATCCTCATAACAACAACAACTCTGTGAGGTAGGTTAGGCTGAGAGTCTGTGACTGGTCCAAATTCACCCAGTGAGTTTCATGGCTGAGTGGGGACTAGAATCAAGATCTCCAAAGTTCCAGTCCAGCACTCTTAACCACTACATCACAGTGGATACAGTGGATTGTGTAAGCAAGCAAAGAGCCCCTGAATCAGGCTGTAAAAGTATGCCCACCTATCAACACCAGAGTACTTTATTAAAAAGTGACTCTTCCTGTGCTGCTGGTGCAAAGGCAGAACCTTTAAAAGCAATCTTTTCCTGGCTTAGACCCTCCAAGACATTGCCATAATATCTACACCTCTTACTGAATGTTTTTGAATGAATAGATGTATTCAAAATCTGTTCCCTAGATTCTAACCCCTAAGTCCACATCTTAAACTGCAGTTAATCTTAAGTATAATGTAATGAAACAAGCCAGCTTCATAAAGAAAAGACTAAGGTTGGCTTATTATAGGTTGGATTATTATGATAAACTATAGTTGGCTTATGAGAGTAAACTATAGTTATCTTCAGCTTATCTATACTGTCACAATAGATTACAGTTAGTCCAAAATAGAAATAAAGGCTTCCAAATTTCTCACAGCTGTACTGGAGGGGAGGGAAGGTTCAAGATGCTAAACTGTGTTTAGTATTACCTGTAAACATAGCAGGCACTGGGCATAACAAAAAATATAATCTTTTCAGTAATCTAAAGTTTGGCTAAACATAGAATGTTGTTTACACAGAAAAATATTAATGGGCAAAAAGCAATTTACATAACCGAATGTCAGATTGGGGCATTCTACTTCGTCTAAACCTCAGTTTTGCAAATGATCCTAAAGTAATTTGTTGTTATTCTGAGGAGCTCCAAGAAAGGTACAGAGCTTTTTTTTAAGCTGAAGTCCAGAACATACTGGCCTTTCACAGTAACTCAGGATCAACACAAACTGTCAGTCATGTAGGTTGGGGACTACCCAATAGTATTAATTCATTTTGTGTTTCCATAATAAATAATTGAGAATCTAATTAGCTGTGGCATTGAGCGCTACAGGCAGTTGCACCTGTTTATTAACACTCTTTGTTGTTGTTGGCCTTGTGATATTTTGCACATACCCCACAGCGAAGGAATTCTTTCTGATCTTAGGCACCACAGCGTAAATCCAGAAGAGCTCTGTGACCTTAGCTATTCATTTTCAAGTTCACGCGCAGTGCCTTTGATTTGTGAAGTAAAGGGCTGAAGTATACTATTGCTGAAGTCCTAAAATAATGGCAGGGAGATATTCTGATGTACCTAGATCAATTTTACTACCACCAGGAAATAAGCCTGCTATAGGTCTAATACACTTGATACAACTATTGTATCAACCGCCTGGGAACTGGGAATAAAATAACTGCTCCCAATTTCATGGTTTAATTGCACAGATAGAGTCACAAAATAAATGTAGTGGAACAGCTATCCCCTTCACCAGTGTTTTCCATAAAACTGACCTGGGCAAGCGCGCTTTCATTACCACATTATCCAAACTGCAGTTTGTTCCGCAGTGTCACGTGAGCAAACTTCCATCTTCTCCTCTCCGCAGCCCCCCAGTCTGGTCCAGAAGTTTCCCCAACCCTCTGCAGCAGATTTTGTGGAACATGGGTGGGAGAATGAGAAAGGCGACTGCAAGGAGAGTGGAAGTATGTTTTGCCCATAGTGCCCATTCTTCTGGCAGACAGACACTGTTAGTTTCACCTAGTTCTAGTTAAATGGTGCGATCAGTCCAAAAGTCTTAAATGTAACATTTGTTGTCCCGAAAAACAAGGGAAATTAGGAGATTTTGATTGTTTCAAAAGTTAAATTTTGGTATAATAAATTAGAATTGGGTTATTGGAATAAAAGCTGCAATAGTGAAAATTCCAGGCGCTTGCTTTTTCCACAGCACCAAGGAGCATGGTCAGCCCCTACCATTATCAAATATTTAAAACACTATGCATCTCATATAAAACCAATTCCCAAATTTGAACCCACATAGATTTGCATTAAGGAGTTCAGGTGCAAATAAAAAATACTTGGTGGTAAGATATATGTTTACTTGGAACTATTAAAGTCCTTGGCTGTAACCAAACAAAAGTAAAAATCAATATCCATAATTTAAATAGAGTATCTGAAAAATGGAGGTGGAACAGAGTTGCACATCCAGAAAGGGCCACTGTAACTACTGAGAACTGCCAACAATTTACCAAGCACAAGCAGGTTTGGTCACCTTTATTATTACACCGGGAAGAAGAATCAACCTAAAAATATAACTTGTCTCCTGCTGCAAATTCAGTCTTCTTTGTATTGATTTTATGAGTATATACTGTCCCTGGCCTTTATTTTAGAATATCCTGTGTCTAAAATAAATTAATAAACATGTTGTTTTTCTGCTCATAGGTTCAGTGTGCATCTTGCATACGGAAGCATAAAATCCGTTTGGTGATTGAAAGCCAGTTCCCTCTGGCTCACCCTCACCAGTTACTCAAAATATAGGCATCTTCCAGATCTATTAAGAGCCTTTCTGGTTTATGCATCGCTACAAATCATAGCATCAGAGCCTTACTTGCTTCCTCCCACCCCTTATGTCTGCCATCCAGCCCTCTTATAGATTAATGCAAGAAGCTGTCAGGGAGCCAAACCACCAAGCATGTTCAATACTTAATGCAAATGGTATGTATTGGGAACACAAAAACATCAAAATGGTGACATAGAGGACAACATGAACTCAGCAGTGGAGTCAAAGGAAAGAACTGCTTGCTTGTGATTTTCACTTTCATTTTCACTTCTTTTACAGCTCCTATGTGAGGAGTGGGCAAGCTATGGCATCTTTTATAAGTACCAGCCAATTGACCTAGTGAGGTATGGACTTTGAAACCTAGAGGTACTTCATGTGTTAAAATCAGGGCATTACCCTGATTTGGAAATCTCTTTTAAGTGCTTCAGTGTCTGTGTACATGAGATAAAAAGATGAGAAGGAAGAGGAAGAAGGGGACGCTGATCAGAGAGAGGGATGTTGGGGGGGCATGTTGAGAGAGAGAGAGATGTAGTAGTTCTGAAATGCAGCATACATCAAACTAGTTGTGGTGTGCTGCTTTGGAATGCATTTCTTCTCCCTTGTTTGACTTTCAGAGGTCCACTTCACAATATGCTAAAGGTAACACCTCTTTTAATATATTCCATGGCTCTATTTTTGTTGGTGTTATGAAGAAACAGCAACCATGGAACTTACAGCTGCAACAAAGCAGAGCAGAGTCCAGGGAAGTGAGCACAGGGAATCTGACAGATTCTCAGCACCCAAACAGATTCCTCCCAAATCCTTACCCAAACCAAAAAAGTAGCAATATTTCTGGGAAATTCAATTAAATCTATGAAATATAGGTAGTATATCTCAAAACCTTTAGTAATTTATATCTTGCAATGTATCAGGAATGTAGTTGCAAGTATTCACATTGCTGTTTGTCAAAGCTCCTAAAGCACAAGGCTACTACATCATTGACCTAATCTGCGCTGTGAGAATGTCCCTCTGCAAAATGCTCTTGATGTGAGTTGGTATCTTCACAGGGATGGTAAGCAGTGGGTATACCACCCACTCAGCTGGTGGCTCAAGAAAATCCTTGAAGAATTGGCTAAGAGCACTTCCAATCAGCTTCTGCATTCAGAGTGTGTGTGTGTGTGTGTGTGTGTGAGAGAGAGAGAGAGAGGGAGGGAGGGAGGGAGGGAGGGAGGGAGCAGGTCTGCAGCTATCTGGAAAACAATCCATATATTTAGTAAACAGTTGCTTCTTTGTTCTGCCCAGATATTTGCACATTTTCTTCCTGAATGTTTCCAAAGCTGCCATTTTGGCTGTGAAACACTGTCTTGCAAAAACAGGCTATCTAGAAGCCTGAAGTCAACTGTTCCCAAAAAAACTGGAAATGGAACATGAGGCTTCTGAGGACATTCCAAGTTGCCCTGACCACATGGTGATTCTCTGCCTGTCTCTGGTTCCTCAACCAACAATGGTGCAAACTGGGGCAAAACGGGCTTTTCAAAACCAGAATGGGATTGTTTTTCTTTTCAGCAAATGTACTAGAAATACAGTACATGAATCTTAAACAGCAATAGAATCAGGCCAATAATAACATGGGTTTGGTCATTCCATGATCCTTCTAGTCCTGTGGTTCTCAAACTTGCAGCATTGTACATCCCCTTTCTAAACTTTACTAGACCTTCCATGCACCACTCAGCCAAATCTGGATGCCTCAGTCACTGTATCTGCTTAATCCCCTTCCAAGCCACAGCTTTCTGCATCATGGCTTAGCTCCTTTGCTCTGTGCTTTCCTCAGTCAGCTCTTATGTACACCAGCTGTCATTGTTCCCCTAGTTTGGACAAACACATTATCTCCTTAGTACTTCAGTGAGAGTTGCTACATTGCAACCAAAAATTTGCCCTTTATCTAGACATAGTTGACTTTTGCGGATTTGAATATTTGCTCTTTCCCTTTAAACATACTTATTTTTATTTATTTAAATATGCATAAGCCTTCTTTCTAGAAAAGTCTGCCAGTGAAGTGGAAGATGAAGTAAATGTGGCATCTTCTGCCTGTTTGGCAGCCATCTTGTTCCTCCACATAGAAACCTACCTTATACTGAGTGCTTTTCTGTGTCACTCAGTGTTGTCTCTCCAGGCTTCTTGTGGATTGTTCTGAGTGGTACCTGGGTGTTGGGTTTGCACCCAGGACCTTCTGCAAAGCTCACATTCTACCACTGCACTATGACCCTTCCCCAGAGTTAAGAACATGCTTGTTTTACTATTCATTAAATTTATACCCAGTCCTTCCTCTTCGGAGCTCACGGCAGTGTCCATTGTCATTCTCCCTACAATTTGTACTGCTACAACTCTATAAATTAGGGCATGGCTGATTCATCTCTGTTGTCATGAGCCAAACCCTTCCTTCCATGTCTTCAGTCTCCAAAACCCCTTACAAGGCAGATCTTTGGTGGCACTTCCAGACAACTTGATTCTAAATAGGCTCCTAAGAAGCTGAAGATAATCCTCTGCTCATGTAAAGAGAATTGAATCCAAACTGGCAGATTTCCCCAGTCCCTCCACCTTAGTTATTCTGTTGTAACCTTAACACTCAAGGTGGCTCCCACTGCTGGAATCCAGCCTGTGAGATGTAACTAACTGAGTAGCTTGCCTCTCCTGACACTTCCTCACAGGGTCAGGGACAAGATAAGGCAGCAGGTCTCCCTCCTTTCCTGAAATCAAAAGCTCCTTTGATCCTCCTGCCCTCCCACTGCTCCCTGCTCTGTGTCTTCTTCAGAATCCGATGACTCACAGCCCTGGAAAGTCAGAAAAGAGTGCGTGCCTGGTCCACTCACTGCATCCCTCTTCATCAGTGAACTTAAATGTAAAGAAGAAATCTGGCAACCCCGGCTTTATACCTAGCCTGAACTTACAGAGCAAACAGCATTTACTGCCTTGCAACATCAGTCATTCCTGTGGAGCTGCAACTTTGGGGAACCCTGCAGGTGTCTTTATATTGCTGTTATGGTCTGCCAAGACCAATCCTCTAATTCAAGTATCACCTCATTAGTTCAAAGTTGGTGATTGCAATGGAATGTCAGCTAGTACTCATTAGCACTTCACTTTGACTTACTGAAAGCTTCACTAGAAAATGTCAGCAGGCAATAGCTTCTTTCTCCCTAAACTCCCACTTCATTCTTTCTTCTCTTGACCAAATACCTCAATATAATGCACACCACCAGTTATCACATACATTTACACAAAATAAAGTAAAGACTTATCAAAGTCTCTTTGCCTAGAATCAGAATTACAGTGGTACCTTTGCTCACGAACTTAATCCGTTCCAGGACTCTGGTCGTGACCCAAATTGGTCGTGAGCCAAGTCAAATTTCCCCTTAAGGTTCAATGTAAATAAGGTTAATCCATTCTGTAACTTTTTTTTTAATCACAAAAATTTGAAGCAAAGTGACAAACAACAACAAAGATCACAGCCATCACCCTACCTCCGAGCACGATCACAGCCATTCCCCCCCTCTCTGCATGACCGCAGTTGCGCCGTGTTCTCTGCCTGAGCGCAACCGCAGCCATAGATGGGCACGATCACAGTCACGCTCAGGCAGGGAAGATGGGTGCAATTGCGGCCATTCCCCCCCCCCCCCCCCCCCGCCGCACTCGTGCAGGGAAGATGATGCGGAGTTCGCAACCTGAGGCAAAATTTTTCTGAAATTTCTGTTCGCAACCTGATTTGGTCGTGAACTGAGGCGTTCGTGTGCCAAGGTACCACTGTACATGTTGCCTTTTTTAATAGGAGGGTTTGTACACTAGAAAGCAAGAAAAGAAATGGTTTGTCATTTCTGCTTTCTCCTCCTCTTCCTCTGTGTGTCAGAGGAAAAGATAAGAAGGTTCTGCCACTATTTAACAGAAAACTGCAATTTGCGCTGTATCCAAATGTAGCAAAATATGATTTGGTCAAAGTATGATTTGCACACAAACTAGGGCTTCAAATCAGGATCAAACCATTGTTTGGGATCCCAGATTGTGGGCAAATCATACTTGCTGATTTCAGATTCAGGGACAACTGGATTGCTGCTACCTGGTAGCAGAAGCTGCTAATGTCCCTATATTGTATTTGCATACAGAGGAAGGACAAGGGGAAGTGAGAGAGAAACCTGAGCTATGATATGAGCCTGAGGCCCATGACTGATGTCATCATAACTGTTAACCAGTTTGTCATTACTTCAGAGCTGGGGAAGCAATCTCTGTCCTATAGTAGCCAGGATACCTATAGAAACAGAAGGGCAGGGCTGCTTGATAAACAGGAGTGAAGGACTTACTTAGTGCCCCCAGTCCTGGATTTTTTCCAAGCCATCAATATATCTCCAAGGGGAAATGCATTCCAGCTAATCAGCAGGGCTTATTTTCTCCTTCAAAGTCAAACCTCCTCTGTGATTCATAATTTTAACTGTGATATGGTTTAAGAAATAGTATGCATTACACAATGTTTTCTGTCTTCAATGTATTTCAGAAAGTACTTTGGGGAAAAGATTGGACTGTATTTTGCCTGGCTGGGAGTTTATACACAAATGCTTATTCCAGCTTCCATCGTGGGGATTATTGTGTTCCTGTATGGTTGTGCAACAGTGAATGAGAATATCCCAAGGTAACATAAATAAGCCTGGGTTTCTATGCTGCACGTATTCAAAGGTTTCACATTCTCTTTTATGGCAAGGGGAATATTCCGTGTACTCAGAGTCAGGCTGACTTTATTTTTATGGAAGACCATGGGAGACCTTGATCTTCTTTTAAGTTTCCAGTCATAGTAGTCTTATATATCACACTACATTTTTTTCAGAATTTGGAATATCATATGATCCCAGCCCATTTATGATGGCATGGTTCTTTTGAACTGTTGTTAGATGTCCAGATGTACACCCTGATCTGTCAGTTCTTTGTCACAGCTGGTTGTGCACACAGCTGAGATAGTACCATCTCTGTATAAGGAGAACCCATCCATTACTTCTCCTTGAACTATATAAGAAAATGACCAGAACCTATGTCTGAGGGACCTGAGCTGTTGTACTCATGTTCTCCTTGTGGGATCCTGTGGGCAGCTGGTTTTTCCTTATGCAAACAGAATGCTGGATTAGATGGACCATTGGTTTGATCCAGCATGACTTTTTTCCTGCTCTTATGGCCTTCCAGTCTCAGCAATATGAGGATAATTATTATGAATAGCTCTCCAACTGCTAGCCACAGTCTCTTTGCATTGAACCACTTGTGCTGAGTACCTATTTGCACTACACAGGTTTTGGTACTTAAAACGTACCTGGATTGTGGCCAGAGCCTTTTCATTAAGTATAAATCATACCTGTCCATAGTTACAGAATATTGAAGTGTACATATGTTTTACACTGTCTGTGTAGTTTACACTACTTTATCTGCATTGCATGTGAAAGATAAATCCTTAAGTAGCATCTATGAAAGCATTAGCAGATAAATGGGAGACTGCCAAAGATTTAAGAGCAATATTTTAATTAGGAAGCAAAATGTGTGGTCTAAGACAAACAGGTCAAGAGTATAAGTATCAAGGCAGGTGAATACTCATCTACCAAAGTCATAATTAGCTCACTGTACGCAATCAAGAATAAGATTGCAATCATGCATGGATTTATCTGGGAGTAAGCCCCACTGAAATCAACAGGCCTTACTTCTAATTAAACCTGTGTAATACTGCACTGCTTGAGATACAAAGCTGATGAGGTCGTACCTTTTACTGCCTTCACTTAATGATCATTTCTTTGTAACTTGAAGTCTTTACCAGTGTGAATACTCAGACACCAATTGATGTTATTCAAGAAAAAGGTATCGACTTACTTGCTTTTTATCTCTCAAGAGTTCTAGTTCACTGTAGCGGCATTTTAAAGCTTTCAGATGTTTAATTGAGAATAGATCAATATATGCTACAGGAAATAGAATGAAGCTAATAATATATATTAGTTAAGTGCTGCAACAATATGAAAATTCTAATTTGTGACAAATGTCCATTTTTAGTCAACATTTTTGTTTCCTTTTGGTATTTGACTGAAGTAATTTCTGAAGAATATAACAATAAAATATTAAATATATCTTCCAGAGGCTGTGTTTAGCTTGGGGCTACCCTTAAAAATGGCCAAATTAAAAATAATAATAAATGTTGGGATAAAGATCTTAGTCATATAGAAGACTTTCCACTGCCTGGAGTTAGTTTTCTATCAACTTTAATGCCAGACTTTGTTTCTGAGCTATTCTGTACATTAGTTTCAATGAGGCAGTAGACTGACGCAGTGGTAGCAATCTGGACTGTACCATTTCAGGCTCTGGCAGACAGTATATCTGAATGTTCCCCTCAGTAAAAAGATCCTGAATGTAAAAAACTAGCACAGAAGGGAGAGAGCTACATTAAACTTTACAGTCTAAAGGGTCATGGTCCAGAATGCTGTCACTCATAGTAGGGCTCAGTTGTCAACCTAGAGCCCAGATCTAGTTTTATGACTAAACGATAGCCCTCTCTACACATTAATCACATGGAGAGGGGGACCATGCGGTTATCTGGGCCCCGGTTGTGCAGCATGGCCCCAGCTCATTTTTGAAAGCGAATGAAAGTAAATATACCATATGGAGGCAAGTTCAGGAAAACTGGATTCTTCCAGCTGGTGGACTCCAGCATATGTGGTGGTCAGGGATTATGGGACCAAGAGAACCAGGGACTAGAACACCTAAAGAACATATTAGGAGGAATTGGATTTAAAGGACAGGCTAAAAACCTACCATGGCTTGCTTTTGACCTTCATAATTCCCTCTTTTTCTGATGTTCGGGCTACATAAGAGGGAGATAACAGAAGGCTTGGAAATACCCCAAGGCTTGCATGAAAAAAAAAGTCTTCAGGAAAGCAAAGGATGGAATCCAAAACCAGCCTAGTGAGGGCTGAGCATGCTTAGTAGCCATGGAATTCTGTTGGAGCAGAAGTTGGGGGACGAAGGAATGGAATGGCTGGAATCCTAAACAGCAGCACTCCACACTGCAACATTTCATTGCAGGACTCACTGGTCTTAACCGACAAGCATTCTAGTTCAAGAAAAATGTTGACAGGTTAGAAAAGGTTCAAGAGAGAATGTGATAAAGTTCCAAAAAGGAAATCAAGTGAAGAAAAGATTAAGGAGCTGTTTATGTCTAGCATAGATAAAAGGAGTGGGCGATGTGCTTACATTCTGGAATCATTTTAAAGGATCTGAGGCAAAAGGGGAATGTTTCTTCATCCTGTTTACTGAGCAAAAGACAAGAAGAAATTATTTAAAGTCATTTCTTTTCCATATTATATCCCACCTGTCTTCCAAGAAGTTCAGAGAGGCATATATGGACATGAACTGGCATAATATTTAAGACAACTTTTTACTGACTTCATACTTTTATGCTGCAATTTTATTGTTTTTATTGAACATGTGATATTTTTATTGCTTTTGATTTTTAAGCTGCCTTATAAGAAGTTGTACTAAAAGAAGGTATTTTTTAACACGCTTGGAAATAGGAGACATTTCAGATAAAGTGCTGTCCTCAGTCTTCCCCAGTAAATTTCATGCCCAAACCTAGACTTCTGGTCTAAGTTAAGAACTCGACAATCAAAGAAGTTAAATCTGTAAAATGTCTTCTTTTCAGGACAGGAAATCTAGGCTAGTTGACATAACGTATGCTCCTTCCATCTCAGCAAACTTATGATTTTTATACAGTACAGTAAATGATCAAGACCAAGAGAGCAGCCCTAGCCAAATCATTAGGCTGAGGAGCAGGGGCTTAGGATGGGGTAGAAGTTCCATCCTAATCTCCAGCTGTCAGACTGAGCTTGCTCTGCCAGGGGGATGTCCCACCATTCTCCACGATTCCCACAGAAAGTTGGTGGTTGGCCTCAAAATGAAGTTTTCAAGAGGCAGAGGCAGCCAAAGCCCCTCTGTTCCATTGTTGCTAGTCGTGAAGTTGTGTCCAACCCACCGCGACCCCATGAACAACATTCCTCCAGGCCTTCCTATCCTCCACCATCCCCCGGAGTCCACTCAAGCTCACGCCAACTGCTTCAGTGACTCCATCTAGCCACCTCATTCTCTGCCATCCCCTTCTTCTTTTGCCATCTATTGTTCCCAGCATTAGGCTCTTCTCCAGGGAGTCCTTCCTTCTCATTAGGTGGCCAAAGTATTTGAGTTTCATCTTCAGTATCAGGCCTTCTAAAGAGCAGTCAGGGTTGATCTCCTCTAGAACTGACCGGTTTGATCGCCTTGCGGTCCAAGGGACTCACAAGAGTCTTCTCCAGCACCACAATTCAAAGGCCTCAATTCTTCGGCGCTCAACCTTCCTTATGGTCCAGCTTTCACAGCCATATTACCGACACCAACCTGGAGATGAAATAAATGAGAGGGGAAAACTGGAAAGAAAAAAAATAACTGTCATTGATCACTCTGGGAAAAACTAAGCCCTCCATCCTGGACCACCACTAATGACCTCCAAACTCGTGTCTATTAGTTGAACATAACCCACCAAGATTTCATGATTTTCACCTTTTCCTCCTCCTATCTCCACATGCTTAAATCTTGCCTGATAACGGCAGCTGGAGATCACAAAAACTTAGCCACAATTTTTTGTATATTTGCTTGCCCCTAATGAAGGCAATACCTAACCATGTTTTTTTTTGGACCTGACTAGGAATTAAGCTTCATTGAACAAAATGGGTCTTGCTTCTGAGTAAACCTGCCTAGGATTGGACTAGGCTGTTCCAGAAGAAGGCTCAGCCTTATATATTTTTTTGTCACACCCATATAGAAGCATATATGGCAAGAGGGTTCACGTGGAGAGTAACAAAACAAGTGTTGGGCAACTTGGAACAAATTCTGTTGCAATTTTCTAAGCTGCCTTGACCTCATTATTTACTATAATTTCCAGGAAGAGGCAAATTTTAATTAGAGCCAGAGGTCATGTACAGAAAAGATCCTTTAAACATTGTTTAGAGAATAAGAATAGGTTGTAGTTCACATTCCCTCCCCATCCTCAGGGAATCCCTTTCCTTTCCTTTTCAGTGGTAGCCACATCACCACATTACGTTGATCTGCTCTATGCTAAACATGATCACCATGTTTAGTTTTAGAACCAGATTCAAACCCTGGTATCAAACTCTAGTTGACAGCTGACACTGATTAGCATTATCTATGGATAATATCAATGTAGCGGTAGTTAAGGCTGGTAACAGAAGCGAAAAATGTACAGAGGGGAGGTAGGACAATACATGATTTTCTAGGGAGCATCCAGTAGTCTGCTCGATATCAGTTGACCATGATTCAGAAGCTGGCAGTGTTACATTTACACTGGACCAATATAGCTGTGTGACTATATTGACTTGACTTAGATCTCAGAAGGTTTGAATAAAAAGATCTTAATGCTCTTCTGCAGTCTCCCTGGTTAAAGGATTTAACCATCCAAGCCAAAACTTTTGTACAAACACAGAAATATTTGGATTAGTACAATATCACAAGACACAAACCAGCAAAGTTATAGCATCACAGTAGGTACGTGGTTAAGTTAACCTTAACTGTCAGCCAGTCACTGAAAAGGAATACATGAAAGAACTACTTTCCTGGCCTTCTTAATCTTCCTGATATTATTTGCATCTTGCACTTTTGCCAACATTTTATGCAGCTTTAATGGAAAAATTGTGGCAGACCATTCAGATGAATACGCCTTGCATATGAGTTACAAATCAGGGAGTATTACAACACAAAAGCCAAGCTTGAAAAATGGGTTATGTTCTTTAACATTTACTGCTTGTTTTCCTACAGCATGGAGATGTGTGACCAGAGAAACAATATCACCATGTGCCCCTTATGTGACAGCACATGTAACTACTGGAAGCTAAGCTCTGCTTGTGCCACAGCTCGGGCAAGCCACCTTTTTGATAACCCAGCAACTGTCTTCTTCTCAGTCTTCATGGCTTTGTGGGGTAAGAATATTTACATTACTTGTGTTAGCTCAAGTTTTGGTTGGGGTTTTCAGTTTGCTTATGTGCGTAAGAAAACAAGCAGGAGGATAAATCAGTGTTTTTACAATTCAACAGTTAATTATCTGTAGTCTCTTTTTTCCCTCTTCTCCCATAAAACTGTCGTGCTTATATTTATGTTCTGAACTGAAGGTTAAAATGCAGAAAGTTGCTTGGATGAATATAAAATTAAGCATTTGTCATAAAACTGCTGTATGGCATGTATAGATAGCATTACGGGGATTGCATAGCTTGCCAAAAAAATCTATTTGCAGACTTGGCTTCCAAATTAGACCATTGGAGAAGAGATTTATTGGGCATTTTTTCCTTACAGAAATGGTCTTTAACTTCTCAGAACAACGCAGGGATGAATAATGACCAAGCTTCTAAGTGCATTAGTGGTATCAATAGGATGATGTTTGTACCTGTCAAAGTGTCCTTTTACTTTTGAGGGGCATCCACATTTGCAAAGACCCTTCTGTGGTCAACATATTGAGATGTTGTATCAACTGAGAATTATGCATTAAGTGAACTATGGAACACCAAGGAGAAAAGCTGAGGCTTAGATTTAAAGTCTAAATATAAGCAAGAGTTTTCTTCATGCTTACATCTGGGTTACACAAATCATAGGCAGAGTTCCCAAAATTGCAGAGGGCTGGGAGTCTTGCATGTGCATCCCCACATATGCACTGCATACGGTAGATAATATGATATGGCTGTTTTCACATGATAGAGTTACTTGCATCTATTCCAAGGTGATCAATGAGTTCTAGTCATGACAGCTGTGTATTACCATCAATCTCCGACGCGGTATGCCTGCCTCTTAATACTAGCTGCCGGAGAACATGAGCAGGAGGGTCCTGTTGCACTTAAGCTGTGATTCTGTGCTTCCTACAGACATCGAGCTGGCAACTGTTGGAACACAATGCTGGACTAGATTGGCACTGCGGCTTTTCTTAGGATCAGTTTGAAGTCCATGCTTAAAGCAATTCATATGGAGAATGCAGCACAGCCCTAAGTGCTGGTTCTGATCTTTAAGGCCCTTAATAGTCTATGATGTGGCCAGGTACCTCCTGTACCTGTAGCCTTTAGAGGTTAGGTGGATACTGGAGAGAAAGACTTTTCTGCAGTGACATTACACTTGTTACGTGTGTTGAGAGCCAGTTTGGTGTGGTGGCTGCAGTGCCAGACTGGGGGATCTGGGTTCTAGTCCGCACTTGGCCATGAGTGACTTTGGGCCAGTCACTCACTCTCAGTCTGACCTACCTCACATGGCTGTAAGGATAAAATGGAACTGTGCACGTCCCCTTAGATTCCCCATAAGAGGGGAAAAGGCAAGATATAAATGCTGTGTAATCATGATTATAATAATAGTACATAACTTCCTTTTTCTACAAGTTTTCCTAGCTTGGTGGTTCCTATTGTTGGTGGACGCCTAATTAGTCCCAGGAAGGGCTGGCGCCTTCTCCCTATTTTGATCTGGAGGTCCTGACAAAATAAAATATTTGCCACGCAAAAATACTGATGGGAAGCTTTATTATCTTGCATGCAAGTGGTTAATACCATTAAGAGGTAGTAGCAAAGAACAACTGAAATCTAACAATAGTTACATTGTTGAACAATTGAAATACCTTTTTCACACCTTCTTTAGCCTGACTGGCTAACATTTCAGCTGCAGATGTGACTGATTTCTTTTATTTACCTATAGTGACAAAGCATTTTTATATTTTCATTTTGGAACACAATGTAAATTCACATTCTTGACATTTATCACCTGGTTATCAGCGAGCAACACCCTTCTTATCTACTGGTCATAGCTACTGTATACAGCCTTTAGCATTACTATGTTCTGAGTAAAAAAATTTGTTAACCCTTTCTTCAGCCTTCTAGTGGTCTTTTCCTGGACACTGTCTTTCAAATGTAAGGATAAATCTACCTTGTGCTCTTGAACAATCGCTCATTTTTATTTATTTCATCCCCATTCTTACCTTGTTTGGCTGCTCATCTTATTTTAAGTTTTTTGTTTGAATTCTAAAATATTTATTTTTCATTTTCATTTTCATTTTGTTTCCTTTGATGGGGTAGTACTGCTTTATTGTTCCAGATGAATTTGCTACATAGTGAGGTAACTGAATAATCTTCAGACTTTCATGTAAGAGATAGGCAGTGGAATAATTTCTACTAAAAACCAATATTCTAAAAATATCCAAAGTCCAGTTGTTCCGAGATGAGTTTCATTTCTACAGAGCAGAAGCAAGCAACCTGATCACCTCCAGATACATTTTGGACAGCAATTCCAGTGATCCTCAGACAGCATAAATAATGGTCAGGGATTATGGTAATTGTAGTCCAAACATGTGGAGGATATCTGGTTGTCTATCCCTACTTCAGAAGGAAAAGAAAATGTAAACACAGCCTGTTTTCCATATTCTCCCCATTTTTCCCAACAATTGCCTGCAGAAGTTCCAGTAGTGATTCTTTGACTGTTTGATCCAATGCAGGAGGGAAGAATTATCTTCACATACTGTTGTCCAATCTATCCTCTGAAACATGCAACGTTAGTCTATAAACTAAGCAGGGTGCCCAATTGGTGATTCTCTACCGAAATAAAACAACCAGGGGGTGGTTTTTGGGATTTCTCCCTCTAGCCCATGCTCCAGAGGGTTCGGGGACCCTTGGGAACAGTGAGTCAGTAGATGGCTGCAGTGCAGGGAATTGAAAGTCTCTGTGTTCCCCAACTTCCCAACAGTGGAGAGACACCAACTGACTCTTACCCTGTAACTATTTTGTGAAGTCCACTTAATTCCAAGAGTGCTTCCCAAGGCCTGATTCACAGATTTCAGTCTGCGGTGATAAACAATACATTTGAAGAGTTTATCATCATCTTTTCAAATGGAAAGAGAAAGGATGGAAATTAGGAAATTAGTAGTATTCTTCAAGCTTTGCACCCAAGGACTAGTTTGCATAATTGTTCAGAAAATGAGACCATAATTTACAAATGCTGAAACCTCAGAATGAAATGTGCCACTTCACACATTACTTTATTTTTTCCAAAATAAGTATCGTAGGACACCCTTAACTGCTGGTTCAGTTATTACAGTTTCACTTAACCATGGTTGGCTTCGGTCCAAAAGAGAAGAAATTAAGTGCTACTTTGAAGTGAAAATTCTCCATTTAATAAGGAAAGAAAAAATGTATGCTAAGGTTGCTAGGATGTATGGTCAGAACAAATCTTCTGTCTGTGATATTGTGAAAAAAAGAACTGTATTATGTACAGTGTGTTCGCTACAGTCGGTGTTTAGGTATCGGCTGGGGGTCTTGGGACCTGTGCCATGTGAATATGGGAGTCCTGCTGTATCTTCTTGTGTAAGAGGAGAATTGTGCTAGGCTTCTGCTTTGCCATGTGGATGAAAACAGAGTCTGGTGCAGCTCCCTACAATTTGCCTTTCCCCAGAAATGTTTGTATATAGACTGTCCAAGGCAGTAAACCATAATTTCAGAAGAGGCAACTGCAGTGCAGTGAATTCCAAGCTCAGTGACTCATGTCTTCTCCTGCATGCCTCAGGGCAAGAGCCCATATGCTCAGGCTTGTATTCTGCTGGCTGGGAAATTCAGAGAGCGAAGCTGAAAGAGATATGAAAAAGAGCCTACCCCAAACATATCATATTAAAACAGAACTTCTAAAAATGTACCAATAGATGAACTGAGATGCACTGTGGTTTCTAAATGAGTAAACATGGGAAAATTAAATGTCTACATTATTTTTTACATAAGGTATAATTAGGTGAACACCTGTCCCCCTGATATCCAGTTCAGAAAAATGCCATAGGAATCAGCCTTTGCATGCTGTGTATGATCTTCTTTCATGTTTGCATTCGTCTTCAGTCACAGGTGTGACTTGCTGAACTGTCTTCTTGTAGCTGAGTGATACAGCACAACCTTTGTGTGCAAACGGTCCAAGATTTAACTCAAAGCATCTGCAAGTAGGGATGGGAAGTACCACTGTCTGAAAACTTGGAGAGCCACCCCCAATCATTGAACAGAACTGAGCTGGATGGACCACTGATGTGACCTAGTCTAAGGCAGCTAAGGTATCTTCAAGGAACAAGTAAAAGCAACTTCTGTTTTTATGTTGTGTTGCCGCTGATCTGTGTCAGCGGGATACATTTTCCCACAGCATGAAAGACTGTCTTATGCCCTTGAAAAGATTGTGCTATTCCCACATGGATTAATAGTCTTCTGTGTCCCATCCATAAGAAATTTAAGATTAGATTAGGAAAAAGAAATCATTTCCCATACTGGGTTTATGGAGAATGAAGTAGCCTTTATCAGACAATAGAAGTTGCAACAATTATTCTTACCCATCTGATCTCTGCCTTCTACATTACATGCTTCTATGGCATTTTAAGCATTGAGAAAATTCCCTGTCGCATAGAATGTATTTGCATTGCTGATACCATACTATGCCATTTGATAAGAGAAATGCAGTTCAAATTTCCAGCTGTATTGTTTTTCTACCAAAATTCCAGTTGAACTAGTTTCAGTGAGAGCTCAGAACATGGCTTTCCTTCCTTTCTTTTCACTAAATCATCACTTTTCTATTTTTCTTAATATGAGGGGACTGGTACTGGGAGGTGTGTGTATGTGTAGTAATGGCAGATTGAAAAGCAAAGTGATTGAGTTTAGATTTAATTTTATAGTGCAGTCAGCAGCAGGGAAGCCAAGATGGAAGGAAGATTAATCTGAGCAAAACAACCTGTGCTGCTGAGACAGATTGTTTGTTATCACGTAGAGTGCCTTGTCACATTACATGCATTGAGAAATGTGATATATAAGCCAAAGCAGAATGTCATGTCTTTAAATAGTATCATCTCCTCATCCAGACAATCAAATATCTATTCTCTGTCTTTCAACCACCCCCACCCCTTTTCACTATACATTTTCAACTCCTGTAGTCTAGTCTTCAGCAACACAAGTATATGACATATTCCACCCATTGAATCAGTTATTTCCTAGTCCAGGGATGGACAGGAGGTAGATCTTCAGATGTTTAGGCCTTCAACTCCCAGAACCATTGCCAGCATGGCCAGTGGAAAGACATGCTAGAAGTGGAAGCCCAAAATGTCTATAAATATAACTCCTCCCCACTTATCTTCCTGTCTGTGACCTGGTTCACCTGGTTCACGCAACATGACAATCCACCTTGCCCTGTTATCCAAACCCACCATGATATCCAAAGCACAATTTCTGCAGGGTTGCTTATTTTTCATGGAAAAGCACTCTGGGAAGCCATGGCTTGATGGGTTGTTCACGGTGGCTTGTGATGATGTCTCTATGCATCATCACAGGTTTTGGGGAAAGGCTGCAGAGCTGCCTAGAGAAAGCAGCAAAATCTCCTGCTGCTCTTCATAATCTTGCTAATGCTTCTGCCATTCTTCATCCATTGTCACTGTCTTCTGCCCTGTGCTACTAAAAAGCCAAAGGGGCAGATGCAGGAGAGAATCCCACGTGTGTTAGCAACTTTTTATGGCCTTGCATAAGTACGCAAATGTGAAAGTTCACCAATATAAAATTTGTGTAATTTCCCCCTCAGCCTTCCCTGCACGAGCATGACTGTGACCACGTCTGTTTTCCCTGCACGAGTGTGATCACATCCATCTCCCCCCACAAGCACGATCATGTCTGTCTCCCCCACCCCCACACACAAGCCCAATTGCGGACATTGTAGCTATGTCCCTTGAATATGGACATGCTCTTCTCCACCTCTTCATAGGCTTCTGCTGCAGCCCAAGCGAGCGGAGCAAACATATTTTATTATTATTTTATTTTAATTCATTTTAATTATTTTTTAAAATTATTTTAATTATAATTAATTTTTAGTGTGCAGTGCAGGAATTAGTGCATAGGACTATTTAGTGCATAGGAATTTGTTCAATTCTTTTTCAAGTCCAGCCCCTCAACAGTCTGAGGGACAGGGAACTGGCCCCTTGTTTAAAAAGTTTGAGGACCCCTGGTTTAGAAACTTCCAGATTGACATATATAAGACTGCACTTCAGAGATTGGATCTAATGATACCCTTTCACTAGTGGAATAGACATCACTGAAGGATCATGTTCTCCTTCCCATCTGTGCCCCTACATGCCTCTCAGATCTTCTTTGAAGGGCTTGGGCAAAGCTCTGGAGCAGATTTGGGTAGCAGTGTGGGTGATTTGCAAACCATAGCATGCTTAAGAGGAATTAAGCCCCACTGAGATTAGTCAGATTTATTTCTGAATAAACATTTAGTTTAGCTATTTAATTCATTTTATTCAGCATGTTTACAATCCTAAATATGCTTAAGATTATACTATTAAGCAGTGCAAATGACATGGAAATATATATTCAACCACTAGGTAACATGGGGGAGATTTTTAAAATATACATTTGTAACTCCATTGGTTGTCTTCCTTTTTCCCTTCTTCCACACAAATGGCTCATGTGCGTTCTTTCCTTTGTCCCAGTAGAGTCTCCTTGGCTTGTAATGGTTGGTCAGACACTGCAGGCTTTCCCACCTGTGCAGCTGTTGTTGTTGCATACTAGGTTGATCTGTTTGGTACATCCAATCCAGTTCTGTCTCCTCTGATTGCCAGTTTAGGTGCTCAGCATACTGGTGAATGCAGGGTGAGAACAAAAAGTTCTGGAAACTGAAAGCGGTTCTTCCCCTCATTTTATTTAAATACACATTATTTTTCCATTTATTTAAATAAATATCTGTTTATCTCCTCTCTGTGACCAGGAACCCTTTTTACAATATTAGGTCACAACATCATGAATGTGCTAGGCATCAAAACCAGTATTCCTGATGCCTTATACAGGGTCTACAGGTTCACCTAGCCCAGTATTTTTGATGCCGATGGGCATGGCACCCCGGGGTATCAAGGCAGACGTCTTCCACATCATCACTTCTAACTGTCCCCTTTCTCTGAAGATACCAGGCATTAAACTTGAGACACTGTACATGCAAAGTACATGCTCTGTGGCTAAGCTACTCCCCTTCCTGCCAGCTCTAAGAGCTACTAGCAAACACAATCATTGGTCTCCAGGGGAGGGAGTTTTTCAACAAAAAACGTTTGCTATGTATGTCAGGGGTACCCCTGCCCAAAGCACAGGAGTAGAGCATAGACTTTTCATGGAGAAGGCTCCAAGTTCATTCCCTCACATCTCCAGGTACAGCAGGAAAGGATCTTGCTTGAATACTTGGAGAGCTGCTGCCGGTCAGTGTTCACACTACTGGGCTGGATTTGAGCAAGGTTCAGTATCAGGCAGCTTCCTGTATTCCCTTCAGGGGAATCTGCTCTGGTGTCCAGCAGGTTTACCTTCTCGGTGATGATAAATATCCTTCAAAGCCAGTATGCCAGTGTGGAGTGGATTGTTGGACTGAGGACCCTGGAGACCACTTGGCCGCTGGGTGACTTTGGGCCAGCCACACAATCTCAGCCTAACCTGCCTCACAAGGGTGTTGTTGTGAGGATAAGATAGAGTAGGACCATGTAAGTTCCTTGGGAGAGGAAAAGGTAGGATATAAATGCAATGCCACAATTTTAACTTTGTGACTTGATGGGATGGAAATGACTCTTGGTAACAAATGACAAATAACATTTTCCATACTTCTCAGTCTGTATACACAGCCTACATTCAGCAAGTCTGTAGAGCACCAAAAGTACTATCGCAAGCTACAAAAAGCCAAAAGAAGTGTTTTCAGTATTATTATATTATATATAATTATGATGTCAGTTTATAAGGAGCATTTCAGATTTATAGACGGAAGATATGGAACAGCATGACAGAACTGAATAAAACATGTATACAAATGATTAATGTTAAAAACAGCTGGCAAATTTCCACAGTTGCTACATAATTAAGATACATGACGACCTTGTCTAGTTCCTCCCATTTTCCCCGTCTCCAGGGGTTTACTGAAAACCACAGTACAGTTTGTTGATCACATCTGTTAGTAGTCACTTCAGAACTATTCTCATGGGGTTTGGCTTTCTCAGCACACTTGCTTCTTTCACAATTACTTATTTACTTTGTAGTGCTGGTTTGTTCCCAGTATTTACATCTGTGCCCCTACAGCCTCCCACAACCTTAGTGGCAGAGTGAATGATGTACACAAACTGTATTTATGGCATCTTAAGTGATGGCATTGTGCTTTGCTTTTACAGCAGATTCCCTAATGAAAATGAAATTCTAGCTTCTCTTTGGGTACCATTCCAGTTACCAGTTCAAACCTATTTTCTTGTCATCTGTCCAGTTAAACCAAAGTGCTTGGGTGAGATTATGCAAATCTGCAAAACTCCCAAGTAGTAGTATCACATATTAGGGAAGGAAATTAATACAGATATTTCACATCTGTATTAATATCTGTCCAACCATATTATCTGTCCAACCATATTATCACAATTTCTGTCTGACCATTTGTTTGTTGGGCAGATTCCTTAGGATGGGTGGAACGTCTCTGTTCACCTGAAAGTCTTTTGTGATCATTCTTTACAAATGCTCAAAAACCCTTGAAGTCTTTTGTGGCTACTTCCAAGGCTGGTCAGTGGTAAGCTGGGTTTCTTTGTCAATTCCTTTGCAGCAATAAATAGGAGGGGTTCAAGGGGCATTGCTTATAATATGGAAGACTGGCATGGGAGAGAGCAATGGATTTGCATCTGTGTTACATTTTATCTATTTCACAAAATGTATGAGTTGCTTATATTAAGGACATTTCTAAGTAATATACAAAACAAGTCTTCTTACAAAGAGTAACATTGCCTCCATGTTGGAAATGGTATGTTTCTAGTAAGTGTCAAAAGCGCAGAAAGGTTGGCCCTTGCCTAATTTGCTAATGGTAGGGAGTTTCATAAAGTGGTGCTATGATACTAAAGGCCCTATTCTGGACTTCTGAAATCTTGGCTGCCACCATGAGTGTATCTTTTGATGAGCCCAGCAACCAAG
The DNA here is from genome assembly GCF_004798865.1 of Varanus komodoensis. Lineage (NCBI taxonomy): Eukaryota > Metazoa > Chordata > Lepidosauria > Squamata > Varanidae > Varanus > Varanus komodoensis. The sequence continues at coordinate 2,150,069 of NW_025335761.1, forward strand.
CAGGGCAGTATTGAATCAGGCAATCTCTTCAATATCCTAAGGTCTGGCCCTCCCATGAGGCAGGGTGAATCTCCTGCCCCAGGCAGTAAATTCAGATTCCACAGCCAGGAGTCCCAATGCTTCTGCTGATGACCTGTTCCTTTCAATGACTGTCATAGAACCGGTGTTCTGGAAAGCCCTGCTCCCTGCTTTCTTGCTGCTCTAAGGCTGCAGGAGTAAGTAGCCATCGTGGCTCTCCAGTGTCTGTGCCGCACTCTGAGTAAGGCATGAGCAGATGGCCCCTCCCAGCTGTAGCAAAGGCTGCAGCAAGAGAGCACCTAGGCACAGCTTGCCACTGAGCATGACCAGCCCAGATGTCACACTCTGAGAGGTTCTTTTTCAGAATGAAGCATCGGCAGGAAGGTGACCCTGCAGATTCCCTGTGCTGCCCCAGAGAACCTCCCCACCAAAGCTCACTCAGAAAAGGACCCCTCAGGGTGACTTACTGAAGAGATGGCCACTCCTGGCAGCTACCAAGCCAACTCAGACTCCTCTTGGTAGTGGCAGCATGCTCCCCACTCCCCCAGTGGCAGCAAAATATTTCCCACTTCAGATGACAGGAGGTCTTGTCCCAGTTCTGAGTATCCTGGTCCTGAGCTGGCCCTATATCCAGGCCTTATGTGGAACCAGAAATGGATCCAAACTTTTCTTTCATACAGAAGTGTTTGCTTTTCAAACATCATCACTACCTCACAGTTTGAATACTACATTGCAGATGGATGGATGGATGGATGGATGGATGGATGGATGGATGGATAATCATTATCCATATTTGAGGTGACTCTCCTCCAGAGTGTTTTTCACATTAAAAATAATTCCATAGGACAACCTGTCAGGTCATCCGCTATTTATATCCTTTCTGAAAGTAGTAAATACAGCATTTTACATCAGAATTATCCAATTGTTCCCTGAAATGGGATGAATTATTGATATTATTAATAGAATGCTGAGGTAGGAAAGAAGTTTGATGCCTAGCCCAAGTTTATATTCAGTAGCAACTTGCCTTTTTCAAACCAATTACTAATATTTAACACATCTTTAAAATCAGCACTGTTGTAGACAGTAGGTTGTATTACATTTTGGGTTCACTAAGGATGTTTCAGATTTATTTTTGGACAAGGTGGAAGGAAATGCGGTATGTCAACTAAGCTTATTTAAAAACAATAAAAGAAGTGATGAAATTAGCCTTCTCTTCTAAGTTTTTTGTTTGTTTGTTTGATTATTATCCAGCTGCTACATTCATGGAACACTGGAAGAGAAAACAGATGCGTCTGAACTACAGATGGGATCTCACTGGGTTTGAAGAAGAGGAAGTAAGTTAATTTTATCATATGCTACTGAATGGTTGTTATGTGTGTTAAATGATGGTTCATTTCCAGCTGTTCACCCACTGGAAAGGAAAATCCTGCACATACACTATTTCTAAGTTTGGGAAGGGTGTGTTAGTAGCATGTCATGTTACCATGGAAGCATAATGTCAGTTACAAAACAAAGGTCACACCTAGTAGTGTAGGCATTAAAGCATGCATAGTTCACAAATGATTTCCTTAATGTAAAAAATATATTAAGAGAATCCACTCATTAAAAGGGATGGAGAAATCATGTAAGAACTGTGCAATTCACTCAGTTTTAAGGATAATACACCCATGAATGCAGAGTTTACAAGCCGTCAAATTGTACTTTCTGTGCAAAGTCAAATTTCTTAAATGTATGTTATATCTAGCATGTTGAACAAAAAGGGAAATAATGCAACCCACTAAATTATGTACAAAATTAGTGCTGGTGTACTTAAAAATACAAAAAAGGAAGGAGGGAAGGAGAGAGAGAGAGAGAAAGACAGAGAGATCATTTTGAAAGTATGTATACAAGTATCTTTCTTTTTTAAAATAAAAAGGTTTGTTTTCACTATTCATTTTGAAATGTACAGTTCTCAGGACATCAGGTAGCTTCTTCAGTTTAACTTATTTATAAAATAATATATCGGCTTGCATATTAGGATTTTCTTCGGTTAGTGAGGAACTGTTACAGTGTTACAGCCAATTTTTTATAAATAGTGTAAAACCAAGGGGTTATATCAGATTTAAGAGAGAGTTCAGTGCATTTACACAGGATATCTTGTAGTTTTTGTTTAGATGCTTCAATCATTGCCTGTTACAGTTAGGAAAGGCGTAGGAACCTAAGAGCTTCTCACTTTTCTCAGCTGCCACAATTTCCTCCAAATTTATTTTTGGAAGATACAGTTGGTGGCTTTTGCTCAGATTCAGTATTAGGGCCACACTGTGTATTATACAGAACACTTCAAAATGAAACAATTCAAGTGGTCCATGGAGAAGAAGGGTGGGTAGGAAGACGTTACTAAATCATTTCCCTTGGGCTGCTTTGTCCTCTGCAGCAATTGTTCCAGGATTGTGAATCTGTTGTACCTTTGGGTTTCCTTCTAAATTTAATTGTAGTCTTTGTGCACGACGTCTCCAGTATTATAATACTTACCCATCATGTTTTTAAAACACTGGTGAGCAGACAATCCCTAGCAGCAAGGATATTCATCCAAATCTTGTGGGCAGCTATGTATTAGCAGCCTACCAGCTAGTATAATATAGAATAGTACAGTAAATATGAAATCCGTATTGATTAATTGTATAGGTTTTAGTTTTTCAATTACATCACACTCATTTGTATAGGAATAAAAACGAGCTCTGAAACAAATTTTAAAACCCTTGTTTTTAGATCAGGCATATGTATGTTGTACCAGCCATCATCTTAGGTGCTCACTCCTTTGTGTGAGAGAAGGGAAGTTTCTCCTCTTTTAGATGGTGTTAGCCATCCGCAGTTTGTTTCAGCACAGCTCCAACTATTGGGCAGTATAGAAATATACTCTATTGTTCTTACTGCTTTTGTTGGGGTTGCTATTATCGTTATGATTATTTGCTAAGTAATTAATCCAGAATATCATTTTCATCATAAAAGTTTCTTAATTGATTGATCTAACAAACTGATTCATAGACCTTTGCATGCCTAATGTTTTTGGTCTGTTATCTCAAAAGTCCTTCAGTGGTACCTAATTCTTCTAAGGCCCTGATCCTGTTGTCTGCTCACATGGCCCTGTGCTAATATAAACTACATATTTAGGACTGAGACCTAACCTACTGAATAACAATAGCAGAATGTTTTTATGGATACCATAAGACAACTGTTCTTTTATTTTTGGTACCTTGTTGTTAGCTTACATGAAAGGAGGAAGGATTAACTGTATCCTTCTAGTGGCAAATATCTTTCAGGGTTATGTTCAGTTCTCTCTACTGTGATAGCAGCCTGTGACCTGAGATAACTGCTGTTAATAGAATGTATTTTATTTTTCATATAACATGCTCCAATCCTGTTAGTTGAGTCCTATGAGCAAGGCACTTGAACATGAATTAAGATCCTACTGCAAACTGGAAAGAGCTTAATACTGCAAGATAAAATCCCCAGGAATGCTTCTGGGGGCAAGTCCTATTGAAATGAGATGATATGCTGGAGTACTGCCACACAATTGTTCTTTCAAGTAGTTATTTATTTCAGTAAGATTTATATAAGAGAGGATCACACACCATGTAGTTAATTACTTGACATCACCTAGGCTGTTGACCATCATACTACTTAAACTCATCCATACTATTCTGATCTTGCTGCAGTAAGATGTCTACCATGCTATCCGTACATCCTTCAATATAAATACAAAAGACAGCCATCTCCCCAAAGATACTTCTATGTATCTTCTAATCCCTTCATCTACAGTCAAATGAATAACAACTGTATCCAATGTGTGATTTTGCAACAGTGATGTAATTTTAATTTTTATGTTTTTTGTGTTTTTTATGGTTTCCTGAAGGAGGCAGTCAAGGTTTGGAATTACTATTTTTTTGTAATTTCTCTACCTTTTTATCTATCCAGTGGTGAAAGATGCCTTTTGATCTCACCTCATTCTTTTTCCTAGTATCTGATTTCCTTTAGAGCTTACACTGCTGTCATTCTTCCTTCTTCTACACACACACACCCTGTGATGGGACTTTTTCATATTCATTCTCATCTTCAATATATTTTTGAAGGTATTTTCTGAATCTTTTGGCTGTCTCATTCCTTCAATTGCTGACTGTTTTCCAAATGTTTTTCCAATGTGTTTGGCTAATCTGAAGTGTAATTCTTTGACAAAATAGATCAGCTTAATTTATAGGAGGCTCATTTTAAGATATCCACGATCTGGAAAGTTAATCCTATTGCCACCCTACCTCCTGAAATACTTGCTGTATATTCTGTAATATCAGATAATATTGCTCTATGAAGTGCCTAGACTGAAATATTTTCACTGAAAACATATCTGAAATTTTCAGATCAAGCACATTCTATAACCTGAAGAGCTTTGTAGATTGTGCCTGATTTGATTTGTTCTTTCCTATCCCTAGCAGGGAGGTGCGATGCAGTGCCACATTGGAGGCAGGACCAACTTGCAGCAAAGCAGTAGTTACTCTCCATCAGTTGTGCCAGCACAGATTTAGGCCCGTAGATTTACTAGAATACCAGTAGTTAATGCTGGCATTAATGCAACGGGAATTAATGCCAAGAAGAAGAATTTAAGATTAAATTACAGCAGGACATTGACTTAGATTGGCCCCTGTACATTTGAAATAGTAGACAATGGGTTGCATTGCTTACTTGCATATATGACTTATTTACAGGATCATCCAAGGGCTGAGTATGAAGCCAAAGTATTAGAAAAATCACTAAGGAAAGAATATAGAAATAAAGAGGTAAGCCAACAATATACAGTTAACATTCATAGTCAAGGACTTTCCCATTTATAATATTCATAATGCAATAACAACCAGCTCTATCCCACCTCATTAACATTCTTTAACCATGTACAAAGAAAGAAAAGGTCAAGATAGAGTGAGCAGGAATAAGAGAGAAGAGAGAGGACAGGAAGAGAATGAACTCACAGTCAAAGCAGTCTTTGGGGTAATGAAAATGTGGGTTCATCTGAAATTTAGTGGGCATATGAGCTGTTTTAAGTTTCCAGTGATTTTTGAAACATGTGCAGCCTTATTCTATGTATATTCTCATAAGTTGCAAAAGAATTCAAGGGGGTTTATTCCCAAGAAAGTGCCTAGAATTTTAGATTTAATTTATCTAATAATGTAAATTAGCAGCTGTGAAATGATCGGCTTCAAAAGAGTTAAGCAGAAACCTGGTTGTTTATTCAAAGCAGATCCATTTGTGGGAGTCTGTAAAACTAGTGGGACTTCTCTCTTTTAAAAGTGGAATTGATCATGCATCCCAAAATGTGGAAGGGTAAGAGTGAAGAACCTGTCCATGTGACCCATCCAACATCATTGCCCAGAGGAACTGTGGCTCATTACATGTAGAGATGCTGTGTGCAGCCTCCTCTGTGGGCACTTTATAGTCAAAGGGGCCCCTGTTGACTGGTTAGTTTCTCATGCAACACATAACTAGGGAATTCCTCCACGAAGCAGTCCCTTGGACTGACTAGATGTAAAAATATCTTGTGACATTGACTTCTATAAGCAAATTATGTGCTGTGTTCTGGCTTTCATCTGCATTCAGACATGCTCCCTAAAGTGATCCATCAGACCCATTAGTTGGCTGCAGTTCTGATGGCAGCATAAATGGGGGTTTTTGTTTGTTTGGAAGGTCATTCTGCCCAGCAGAGGACATTCTGTTTTGTTTGCACAACTTAGAGAATGCATTAATTCTTCAATGTGCTGTTACAAACATGACTACATGGATGTCACAGATTCTGTGAGAAACTTCATGTGAAATCTAGGCATAGCTTACTGTTGATCCATACACAGGTTTCTTGCTAGTTTGTTTTAAAGAAGTTCTTCTTGTAGGAATGTTGCAGTCTGAACTATGCTAATAAATAAAGTGAGTGGGTATCTATGGAATGCCTGAAATCTTGTGTATATATTAATTGGATGTGTTAACTTGTGTCCACTTGTATCCAGTGGGTCTTACCCTCTGATAAGGACACTAAGGATTCTCGTCTTGGTCAAAGAAAGAGAAAATAAGGAAGCTGTGAACTGCTGCCAATTTGTCTGGAGCTTCTATAAGATGAGATTTCAAAGTTTAGCTTGTCCAAAATCAACAAGTAACCCCTCTCATTCAGTTTCCCAAGAATAAAGTGTTTCCAGAAATGCAGGTTGACTGACTTCTGGTATAAACTCCCAGAGATAATCTAACCGAACTCTGAGATCAGGCATATCATTTCTTTTACTTCAAAGTCTTAAGCAATGTTTAGATTTTTTTTATAAACCAAACAGTATAAATCAGTAGTTAACCCTGATTTTACTGACTATGTATGCTGGGTTCAGAAAACTTAGACCAGTCACAGATGCCTGGCAATTTACAGAAAGCTTCTCTTGCTTCATTTTTTAGGTTAAGAACTGCCTGAGGTGCTAATTTCATTTAATTTGTTTTTGTTAGATGGATGTTCTGAATGTGGCTGTACTCAAGAATCAAAAAATTATCAGTTTATGATACCTGAGGTTTAATCCTTTGAATCACTGCATCAGCAGGGAAACATCCATAATGCAACATGGGCATCTTACTGTATTGCACTGTGGTGTTAGGAATGGGCTGATGCAGCAAGTCTGAGCTCAACAGACCTGCCTGCTTAGATCCAATGATCTAAAGTGGGTTGACTCAAGTCTTTTTCCATGGACTTCCATCTCTAAGACAGGTCACTATTTGCATTTTTCTTTTTAAACAATAAGGAAATACACACAAATACATTATTTTCATCCATCTGCATAATTTTCACCCATCTGCATAATTTCTAACACAATTTGCACAATTTAAACTAGGACTGCATATTTCCTGGCTTCCAATTTACACAAATATACACAATGTACACAAATATATGATCCGCACATTTCTTAGTATTTTTTAAAAAGTGCACCCATCTTAGACATGCCCCATCTTACAGATGGAAGTCTGTGAGCTGGCATAACTCACATAACTGCAAGCCAAAGCCAGTAAAGGGCTAACAAAAGAAGAATCTGGGGGCAGAGGGATTGCAAAAATCTACGAGATTTTTTTATCTCCCGATCAAACTTGTCATGCATCTTTAGTGCTAGCACCATCGTCTATCCTATCAAGCCACACCAGTGATGCAGCCTGTGGTGCCAGTATTCATGACCATGCATCTTTTCTACCACCATATCAAGCTTATTACAAGTTTCACAAATGGGCGAAAATGAAGTGTTTTGGGAGCAGGTTTGGCATTAATTACCTTACCATAAAAGTTTTTCTGCTTTCACTGAGTCAGCTGCATTTATGCACTTAGTATTTTGATAGTAAGATGTTAAAATTGATGGATATTGTCCACTTGTCAGACTTAGGATTTAGATACACTAGTAGAGAAGCGTGTGTGTTCTGTTCACTGCAGAATCAGAGAACAAGCATGCTGGTTCATCTATGTTCCAGAAATGGGTTATGGAATGGCTTACCTAATGCTCAAGTCCTGCATTTTATGTAGCAGCGAAGTACCTCTCACAATCAGGTACTTCACCTGCCCAAATATTTCCAGACTCCTTTGAAATCAAACCCCACACTGAAAGTACAAGCTTTTGGAGCAACCCTGATCTTCTAGAAAAGTGATGTGATTTTTTCCCTCCTTGTCCTAAAGGGGTTTGCAAATGCTCCAAGGTTCCCAAAAGTGCAGAATGACAGCAGAGATACAGCACTAAGTATGAATTGTTGCTGAATTTGTGAAATGAGAGAAACCTGTATCAGCCAAGCTTTGCTCCACCACCATTTTTGCCAGCACAAGACCCATTCACTTCAATAACACTTAGATGAACGGAATATCCTGGAGACATGAGAGAGCAATCCATGGCATCTACTTCCAAGAAAACATAGGAAGAATCAGGATGGCCTCTGCAAAGGGATGTCTTCCCTTATTAACCGATTGGAGGCCTTTGAGAATGAAAGCAAGCATATGAATAGAAACAATCCTAGATTTTATATACCTTGATGTTGAAGAAGGTTTTGACAATATCCCTCAAATATTTTTCTTCATATAGTTAGAACATAATGGGATGATAGGAAACTTCTTAGTCAGTAAGTAAATGGTTCAATATCCTATACAGCCTGTACAGGGTGCTAGCAGTTCTTAAAGCAACCAGAAATTAGTGGAAATGCACGATCCTGGAATGGGGCAAGTCAGCAGAATTCACAGAAGAGAGCTCCTGTCTAAAAAATAGCATTTGCACTAAATTTTAGGCTTGTATTACTAATCCCCAGTTGTGCTACTGCTGGGTCCTGCTGGAGCCACAGAATAAGAAATATAAAGTCAGAACTGGATACTGCACTTGGTTTATTAGAAACCAGAGAGTGGGAGGGAAGAGACATTGATGTAAATCACACCAAATTATTTAGGATAGTGAAAATCCAAGCAGACCTGGAGGGGTCTCGCTAAAAGAGGAAAATGGCAAACGAGAGACACTGCAAACAAGTGCACAATGACACGAATCAGGGCAAGAAGCCCTGTAACCACGTATGTCATTATGGGAGCTTAACTGGCATGACTAAGCAAAGAGAAGTGGAGGTTGTGTTGAACAGCTGAATGGAAACATCAACTCAGTGTGCTGTAGTGATGAAAAAGTGGATTTGATGGTAGATCCTAATTAGAAAGGACCTGAAAAAAACTGCCAGTGCCATTAATACCTTCAAATAAATCTGTAGCGTGTTTGGCATGCTGTGAACAGTTGTGCTGAGCCCATCTCCAAAAGGATATCATGGAGCTAAGAGTAAAGGGCTGATCTTCCAGACTGATTAATCTGGATTTCTTCAGCTATTGTGCAGTATAGAAATGAAAGAATAAGAAATATGATATGAATAATCCATACTGACTAATCAGCTTCCTCTGTAAACATGCCCACCCCACTGCTCACCACTGATTCCAGATCACAGATACATTAGTTTATTATTATTATTATTATTATTATTATTATTATTATTACATTAACAAACCTTCCCACTAGCCCATAGGGTAGAGTTTAAAAGCTCTAGTCATCCCATTATAGGATCTTATGAGAGTTTGCTGCTTACTTCCTTCCATTATAAACATCCAATCCTTTTGCATATTGTGAAAATTTAGACTGGTATGAATCCTATTTTTTTTATAACCCCTTGCTCTGTAATGGTTTTGTTGTTGCTTTGCTAGATAATACTGGTCATTTTCTTATGATCCACTTTATATTTTCTCCCTTATAGTAATTTACTTCATATATGAAGACATAGCATTGGCCCATAACAAGTAACAAACAGCTTCTATTTATTTTTAAGCTGTAGTGTGTCCAGATTCTACAGAGGGTATTGCTTTCTTTACCTATATGAGTCAATGCTTTGTAACAACCATACTGCATGATCCTTTTCTGTTTCCTTTAAATGCCATCAGAAGGGCCAGCAATTGCCAGAAGAGGCAGCCAACAAATGGCGGCAAAGAGTTAAGAGAGTCATGGCCGGGGTGAAATTGGTACATTTCATTCAAATTTGTGGACACTTTCTGAACTATGAATAACTATAGAAAACACAACATGATTTTTTTGTTTTGTTCTTTTGCTCTGTTTTTGAATATGCACATGCCAGTCGTTTCCCCTCCCTTCCCTTCCTCTCCTTTGAGTCTGGTTTTGGCCTCTCTTTGGCATGGCACTGCATGGTTCCCCTTTACATACTGAATGGTGTGCCCCTTTTGCAATGGTGCACGTGCCTGCTCTTATTTTTCCTGCCAGACAACATGCATGTGATACGCATGGAACATTAAATGCTTGTTGTTCTTACAGTGGCCTCATACATGTCATGTCACTATATTATTAGCAGATCATTCCCTGTCTTCAGACTTTACAAATAAAATAATCTCGAGGGTGTTATATTGACAAAATTGGTGATCATTCAGTGGCCCATGAGAATAAATGAACAGATATGATCAGATATTACTGCTACTGTATCTGAGTCCAGAGATGCTGCCTATACCTTTAAGAGTCCTGGAGGGTCAGGAGCGGGTACTGATACTTATGATGCTGGCCAGACAATCAGATTCCTAAGTTTTACTATATCCAGGAAAGCATCTGTGTTTCTTCTCTCTCGGGATGAGGAAGACAAAGTGCATAATTAGCACACTCCACATTAGGATACTGTAAACCATTTGTTTTCACAGCCCCCTAAATGTCTGCTTTTGGAAAGATACTTGGCTTCCAAGAATTGCATCCTTTATTGCCTGTCTGCCAGTGGAACAGCATCCATGAGCAAAGCACATTCCCCTCCCCTTCTGCAGACCCTCAGACTCTCTGAAACTCCGCTCTGGAGGGCTGGAGGACCGCCTGGAGCAGGCTGCAAGGAGCTGCAGCAAGGGGGAGGAGATAGGAAACCCCTTTGTGCAACGCAGCCTGTTCCTGCAGTGTTGGAGGTAGTTGTAGAGCCCCTGCAAACTGATGCACGGATTAGCTCTATTTGGAAATATAGTGATTTACTGACTTCCTCTATTCAGCGATGATTCAATGAAATTCGCTGAATTGACCCTACACTGTTCTGATGTTTATATCTTTTTTAAATGTTTACTTCAGATCTTGTGTCTTTGCACTACTACCAAGTTATGCATCTGATTGCTTTACTACACATCAAAGTCTGGGTGACAAGCACAAATGAAAATGTTTAGCTTCTACATAGTGCTATATTAAGTTGAATTGCTGCTGTATTTTATTTCATGCCTAGACTGAAAAAGAAAAACTGACTTGGAAAGATCGTTTTCCAGCCTACTTCACAAATTTTGTGAGCATTATTTTCATGGTAAGTATTAAGTAATAAATATGAAACGTCAATGATACTGCCAGATTTTTTCCAACTGTGAGAAAAGCTTCATAAGATATTAAAGTTCTTTCCCATGAGCTCTCCTACTTGTTTTTGGTTATACTTTAAGTGGTTCAGGAACTGGAACATTTGTTACTAGTTTAGTTTATTTCCATTAATGCACCAATTTATGTTGGTCCTAGTGACCAGTAAAGTGCTCCTTCAGTTTTGTGGGGGTTTTGCTCCTTTAGGAATCCAAAGGACTGCCGTGTGTCCAGATGCTGTTTTTCCCTCCTCAACTTGCCTGCCTCAGGACGGTGTCATCTGAACTCTTCACTTCGTTTTGCGAAAATAATGTTTTGGAAGCGTTAAAGCAAAGCCTCCCCAATCCCAAAATCTATGAAACTTCACGGAACTTTAAACTAGTTGCTGAATGCATTCAGTGGCTCAACAGATGCTTGAAGTCTTTTACATTTAATAGCTGATCATGCCGCCTAACTGTGTGCCTTTGTTTCATTATCTTTCCTTAGCAATCCAAAATTCCTCTATATTATTATTATTATTATTATTATTATTATTATTATTATTATTATTATTATTATTATAGCATTTCTATGCCGCCCCTTGCCGAAACCTCGGGGCGGCTTACAACATGATAGTTGCAGTGCTGTTAGGAGTTTCAGTACTGATTTAGGCACATCATTTTAGGACCACAATACAGAAAATGCGTAAATAATGATATAAATTAGGAGCAGCATTTTTTAAAAAGAGGAGTGTTCTAGCCTATGTGAGTTGTATGAGGGTATGCAAGTAGTTTGTCATTACAGGGGATACCATTGGGCTCGCAGGAGGTAATTCTTTATAAATATGTGTGTATGTTACAGAGAACACATGGCTTCCTTGTTACAACAGCTTCACTGGTCTATGGTTTGTTTCTGGGCTTAATTCAAAATGCTGGTTGTGTCTTATAAAGCCCTAGACAACTTGAGACCAACTTACTGCATTCCCCCATACAAGCCTGCCCAGAGGAAGCCCTCCTCTTGGTCCCTTTGCCCTCACAGCCTGCATGGTAAAGACATTGCAGGGCTTTCTCAGTGGCTGCTCCAGTCTTTGGAACTCTTTTATGAGGGAAGCTGTGTTTTTCAGCCTTTGACAAATAAACTGGTCTATTGGGTGGGTCCCGTTTTAATTATTTGATCACTGTATTTTAATTACATGCTTAATACACTCGTTTTAGATCTATTTTCACTTCATTGTAGTTTTTGCTTTTAGTACCTGTTGTAGCTAGGTGCCTTGAGTACCATTTCATTGGTGGAAAGGGGGGTGTAAATCAAATGCATACATAAGGAAGAAAAATGCATGAACTTGTACCTACATCTGAGGACTGTATGTGACCACTGCAATTTATTCACTAGTATATTGTAAAAATTGGGAGTTTGATAGCGACTGAATCATTGTGCTGCCATATTTTGTGGAATGTATGGTCTTAAAATCTAGATCCAGCTTTTAAAAATGATTGACAACTGAATTTTTTGTGATGGAGTATGATCTTTTTTTCTTTTCAGATTGGACTGACATTTGCTATTGTTTTTGGGGTTATTATATACCGAATCTCTACTGCAGCAGCTTTAGCCATCAGTTCCTCTCCAGGTGGCCGATCTAATGTTAGAGTAACTGTCACTGCAACGGCAGTGATTATTAATCTGGTGGTGATAATAATCTTGGATGAAGTGTATGGATGCATAGCCAGATGGCTGACCCAGATTGGTAGGTACAAATCCACATGTAACTTCACTAGAGAGTGGAATTCTATTAAACGACCTGTCCAAAGAGCATAACAATTCAGGTCTGGCTATGTAAGCAAAGCTACATAGCAATGGACCTCTGGCCAATGATAGAAAAAGATCACTTAGCATTATTACATGAACATTTTTCCAAAAAATAACTTTAAGTAAATTTCCCATGTATAATTAAACTAGACTAATCAGGGGACTCTTCAGTTCGGAGAACTAAAGCTTTCTCAAAAGTGGAGAAACATAATTCATCTTCATTTGTAGATGTTACTTCATGGGGACTATAAATCAAGAACTGAAAACAGAGTTGTCTAGACAGTGCTCTTCATGAGCTTCTTGTAGTATCATGTAGTGTGTGCGTCTGTGCATGCACACACAGAATTTATTTGAATTACTTATCTACCAATATGGCCAGATTGACTTGTCCGGTGTATGCAGTCCAATAATGTCATTGTAGGCGTCTGCTGGGAGCTAGAGGCCTTCTTGTTCCCCACTATGCATGCAAGGTCATTCATGTCCAAGACACACAAAGCATCAGTCCGTTTACTACATTAAAGGGTGCAGCATGCAGACCTAAAGCGCCAAAATTTGATTTTGCAGAGCAGAAGGACCAAAATTTACTTTCATTTCAATATTTATATCCTGCCTTTTTTCCTTTCAAGGAACTTAAGCTGGCACATATAATTCTCCTCCTTCTCTCAATCTTATCCTCACCACAGCAACCCTGTGAGGTAGTCGGGCTGAGGGTCTGTGACTGGCCCAAAGTTACCCAGTTAGTTCCATGGCTGAGTGAGGACTAGAACCCAGATCTCCTGAGTCCTGGTCCTGCCCTCGTAACCACTCTGCCACACTGGCTCTGTGTTACACTGCCGCTGAGACTGCCATTGAAAGCATCATGACCAAAAAAGCAGCTTACATAATCCAAGAACAGACTTCTGAATGTTTTGCACAATATGGTTAGAGTCTTACTCTTTTCCAGCCAATGTTATCTTACCATCTCAAGTGTACAATTTAGTCTCTAGATATATATAAACAGCTGCCTCAGAGACTGCATGGTGTTTAGTACAGCGATTACATAGAAGTCCACTATCACTACATTAGTGAGGCTGTGATAATTCATTAAAATTACACTATGATTTGACTTGCTGATTTAAATAGAACAGGCATATGAAAAACATCAAGAAACAAAGACAGACATACTACATGTCATTAGAATTCTCCAGCTTAATTGGTATATTGATTTTGTTTACATTTATTGGTTACTCCTTTTGCATATTTTTCCTGTGATTTTTGTGGGAAGAGTTTTCTCCCATTTTCATCTCCAAATATATTTGCCCTACTTTTAATTGGAACTATACAGATCAGTCCAAGTCTTCCAAACACTTAAAATTGGAAGACTCTAAAATGTACAGCAATTTGAATTAATCTTTCAAGCACATTTACAATAATGTTATTTATATCAGAGGTTCCAAAAACAGACAAGAGTTTTGAAGAACGTCTTATCTTCAAGGCCTTCCTTTTGAAATTTGTCAATGCCTACACTCCCATTTTCTACGTTGCTTTCTTCAAGGGCCGGTAAGTTACATAACAACTGAATTTCAATGCTTAGCTCCTATTTTATACTGACTCTGAGTCTTTGTTCAGGTATTGTGGCTCTCCATGGTCAACCATCACTTATAACACAGTTCCCAGAGTGGTACCCCCAGGCACTTGCAGTGAGTCCTCAATAGAGTCTTCAGTGTGGTGCTCAATGCAATTTCTTTTTATTGCATTAAAAAGAAATTAAAAATAGAGATACATACTAAGTTCATACATATATAATATAGATATAAATAAAACCCACAACTTTCTAGCAATTATATAGAGGTTTCAACAAAGACAGATTAAATATCCAAATAAGTATCCATTTGAAGGTGGTATATATATACCTCCTAGTAAGTGTAAAAAACATTTTAAGGCCTAATTCCAATGTATTATAGGAGCATTTATCATTCCAGTTTTGTAGTATCACTCATTTCCTATCGAAAAGGCTCAGAGAATCCACTGATCCCTCCCTTTGTTGATTTTCACAAAGGAGGTAAATAATTTAAAAGAATATGCACATTAGTAATTGTGAAAACAAAATTGAGAAAGGAGTTCGACAAGGCTGTATACTGTCGCCCTGCCTATTTAACTTATATGCAGAGCACATCATGAGAAAGGTGAGGCTAGATGAATCACCAGTTGGAATTAAGATTGCTGGGAGAAATATCAACAACCTCAGATATGCAGATGATACCACTCTCATGGCAGAAAGTGAAGAGGAACTAAAGAGCCTCTTGATGCGGGTGAAGGAGGAGAGCGCAAAAGTTCAACATTAAGAAAACTAAGATCATGGCATCCAGTCCTCTCACTTCCTGGCAAATAGATGGGGAAGAAATGGAGGTAGTGACAGATTTTATTTTCCTGGGCTCCAAGATCACCGCACACAGGGACTGCAGCCAAGAAATTAAAAGACGCTCCTGGGGAGGAAAACTATGGCAAATCTAGACAGCATACTAAAAAGCAGAGAGATCACCCTGCCAACAAAAGTGCGTATAGTCAAGGCTATGGTTTCCCCAGTTGCATTGTATGGCTGTGAAAGCTGGACCATAAGGAAGGCTGAACGCCAAAGGATTGAGGTCTTTGAATTGTGGTGCTGGAGAAGACTCCTGTGAGTCCCTTGGACCGCAAGGCGATCAAACTGGTCAGTCCTAGAGATCAACCCTGACTGCTCTTTAGAAGCCCAGATACTGAAGATGAAACTCAAATACTTTGGCCACCTAATGAGAAGGAAGGACTCCCTGGAGAAGAGTCTAATGCTGGGAACAATAGATGGCAAAAGAAGAAGGGGACGGCAGAGGATGAGGTGGCTAGATGGAGTCACTGAAGCAGTTGGTGTGAGCTTGGGTGGACTCCGGGAGATGGTGGAGGACAGGAAGGCCTGGAGGAATGTTGTCCATGGGGTCACGATGGGTCGGACATGACTTCGTGTCTAACAACAACAACAACAATTGTGAAAACTGTTTCAAAACAAAATTGATTTGTGTAATAACCTCCTTCCAAAAGGAAGCAATTCCTGACGTTGCCAAAACATATATTTAAGAGAAGCATTAGTTGTATCATACCACCAGCAATTAGCTGCATTCAGCAATTGCTTCTTAAATAGATGTTGTGGTATGTAGCAGACACAAAACCCAGTACTACTGATTTTGTTGAATAAGATGGAGCCTATAACCCATAACCCTTAGGAATACCTGCTTTAAACTGTGATGTTAGCAGAGTATTTACACAATATATCCCATAATTTAATATCTTAGCTAAACAATTTCCTTCATAATGGCATACAACTGACTTACCATTGAAATGGGTTCCCTGGTAAGGGGAACATCTATATACTGAAATAAACATTATTTTGTAGTTTGCATCAATATGATTTTTTTTAAAAAATCACATATATAGAAATTGGCATAAGTGTTTACATAACATAAACATTTAGGTTGCACAAAATGTGCTTTAATTTTTTCCCCAGACTTTTCAGGTCAAATATCTGTGGTCCATTGGAACAAAAAAAGGATCATAATGTCCTTTTTAGCTTTGTTATTTAAAAGTGCAATCTATCTAAATTAGATCATTCTCTAGATCAGAAAATAAGCATGAGAGATGTTTCAGTTTACATCAGAAAATGTTCTGATATGAACTGCAATGTTTCCAACACAAATTAGCTTAGCAAATTGGCCTTATTTGCCTAGAATATTTTTTTCCAGAAAAAAAAATCAATTCAAAATTTCAGGAAAACCTGCGCCACTAATTCCACTAAGATCCTATAGCACAGACATGCAGCAGCACTTTCTGTATGGCAGCACCAGACATTCAATATTATATGGTGATTGCAGCTGCTCTCTCTCCTCAGATTAGTTTGGGTGCACTCCCATGATGGTTAGACACTGTCTAGATGACCATTGGAAAATTCAAAGTCCCAGACCTAACCTTGGGAAAGCACTCCAAGATCTGAGCTGGGACTCTGTATTCCAAGTGCCCTTTCTCGTCTGTCACAGCTGGCCTGGTTCTTTTTCTCCAGCTGTGGCTCCAAATTTATAAATGCAACTTCAGGTGGATGTTGCAGTGGTCCTTGTAGATGATGAAGAGGGAAGGAATGGAAAGCCTCTGGATTGCAAGGAATCCTGGTAGTACCTCAGCTTCTCTTCCTCATGAGTGGGATACAACTTAGATGATGGGACCATGATTTGGAAGACAAGGAAACTACAGAGCCAATCCTCTCCTCCATACTCCTCCTGCCTTTCACAGGGGCCTCTAATCCTCTGAGCTCAGAGGGTTATGAGCAGCCACATTGGATAGTGTCTTTGCTTAAAGAAATATAAAACATGGCTTTAGCTTTTAAACTGTAAGATGTGTATGCAAGTAGAGTTTAGATACATGAGAATGTTCCTTTAAGGCCATGAAAGCATGTACCTATACAGAAGGCAAGACACATCTCTAATTATTGTTTCAAAATTTTCCTAGATTTGTTGGACGCCCAGGAGATTACGTCTACATTTTTCATTCATTTCGAATGGAAGAGGTAACTGCAGTGTATTTTGTGATTGCTTATTTCTGTTCTAGAAAGCACTTTGAACATTCAAGGTATAATGTAGCTCCTAATTTTCTTCTCTAATTTAGTGTGCTCCTGGTGGTTGCCTAATGGAATTGTGTATACAGCTGAGCATTATTATGTTGGGAAAACAGCTGATTCAGAACAATCTTTTTGAAATTGGCATCCCGTAAGTAGCCAATGACTACCTTCTGCAAAATGCATGCGCATGATAGAGAAAACATCATCTTTTCATCTTGTGTAACATAAAGATGGAGTGCAAGATAAGATCAGGCCATGCCACTGACACTATGAAACGGGTTTCCCACCCTTGACATGATTGGCATTTTGAAAAATTGCACTGGGGACCACCACAAATTGGATGCTGTAGTGAGGGGATGGGGATCAACCAGAAGAATTATCTGAGTGCCCCCTTTATATGTGTTTATATGCTTAATTGTCCACCCTGTCTAAGTACTACTCACCCTGGCTTTTCTTCTCTGTCTCTCTCTCTCTGACATTCAAATGGGCTCTTCCATGGGAAAGGCCCACCACCAAGTCCATTCTGCAAGCAGCACCCATCACTTGCAAAATAGGAATTTATTGCTTCCTCTAGGAAGCCCCAAAAACTTCTTTCAGGACTGGGATGGGTTGCTAGAGGTTCTTTATGCCAGTTCTGCCAACATGCCCAGTTCTAGCAAGAAAAATTTCCAGTCATTTCTGGATCTGGCTTCTCTCTCTGGCAACTCTTCCCATCTTGCGGCCTCTTTTCCCTTCTTTTTCTGACTTCTCTCCCTCCTCCTGATTTCTTCCCCCACCAACACACAAACACACATATCTCCCTATCCCTGTGAAAATAAATAGAGTAACTTCCCTAGTATCTGTGCTGAAAATCAGCTGGAGATGGGGTGAACGTCACTCCACCACCAAGGATTTTGTTGGCCCAGGAGTGCTTGGAAGTGTGTGGACTTTTCTCTCCCTAGCCATTTTTCAGCAACAAAAACTTATTTGACCTCCCTATTTCAGTTAATGGATGAATGGGCCCATTGGCTTAAATACAGGAAAGGAAAGCCCCCCAAAATTGGCTGGAGAGCGAGCAAAGGGCACTGTGAATCAAGGGTCTTTTACCATCCTCCCCAGCTGATTTTCAGTACAAAAGACATTTCCACCCTGTACAATTTATTGAAGAGGTTGCTCAATTTATTTTCAGAGGGTGAAAATAGCTCAATGGCCACCTTAGCCTGGTCTTGTGGGTACCACAGTGGAGATCCTTGCCCTAAAATAACATGCATTTACTTTTTATGACAATGTTATTAATATTTACTATTATTTCAATATGCTGCTTTTTAACTGTATGTTTCTCAAAGTGGTGTATAGCAACTCTTAATAAAATAAAAATTCTGAGAACATATTCAGTCAAAATTTTAGGTACACAGGATAGGAAGAGAAAATGCAAATAAATCTAAGAAATGAAGGCCTAGTAAGGAATCTGTAGCCTTCCAGATGTTGTAGGATTTTAGTTCCCATCATCCCTGGGCATTGGCCAACCTGGTTGGGGCTGATGGAAGTTGAAGTCCACCAACGTCTGAAGGGCCACTCATTCCCCTTCCATGTTCTGGTTCTTACAAAATAGCTCACAGTTTGTCTTTGCCCTCTTTAGGGAATACTGTGAGAAAAATTATTGATTCCATCCCCTTCAAATTTTATTATGAATTTTGGAAATAGGTAGACTGCAATCCAAGGAGCTGCTCTTCTCCCACTAGTCCTCTTCTTCTAATGTGCCTCCAAAACAAGATTCTTCTGGAGCTCAGAAGAACTCCAGGAGAGGCACTTCTTGGAGCCATGAGGAAGTAGATGAAACACAGGAGTCTTGGTGGGCAAACATGAAAAGGACTGTATATCTGAGGCATTGGATTGTGCCCACAAGTCCAGTAAAATAGATTTCATAATCAGTCGATACTTGCATACATTCCCAAGCAGTTTTGTTTTTCTGCATATGAAGTGTGGTAAAAGGGGGATATTTTCAAGCCTCCAAATGTGGTTATGAAACTTGCAAAAGATCTAAATGGATCACTGTTTTGCTTTCTGTTAGAAAAATGAAAAAATTTATACGCTACATGAAACTAAAACGACAGCGTCCCATAGACCATGAGGAGCATTTCAAGAAAAAACAACGCTATGAAGTAGATTATAATCTGGAGCCTTTTGCTGGCCTAACTCCAGAATACATGGAAATGAGTAAGTGAGAGTTCAAGAACTTAAACCAAAGTTCTCAAATTTATTTTGTTGAATCACTGATTAATAAATCAGGACCAGTTTTAATTAGTTGAAGGCCATTTTAATCAATGGGTAAATTTTAGTCAATGAGAGTTGATACCAAGCTTGTTTACTGATAACCTATTTGGGGTATGATACATGGCCGTAAGAGAGAATGAGGAAGAAATATACTAAAGGTGGCCTGAGTGTGAAGATCTGGCTGTAGTGTGCCCACTACTCTACCCCCAATAATAATGTCATACATTTGTGCATACACAAACATGCAGTCAGCAGCTATAATAATGCAAACACATTTTATATTACATATTTGAGTGCAAATAATCTTCCAAGCTTTCCTGAAAGCAAAGGACTGATACTGCTTCCATGGCAGACAATTCAAATAGCAGCTTTCCCTTTTACAATGTACAGCACAGACATATAACATACCACAGCTCTCGCTTACTCTCTCATTCTCTTTTCCTCACACACACACTCAGAAACAAAACCTATGCAGACTTAGTGCTTCATTAGACTCAACAGCCATATAGGACATACTTGCTGGCTGGCTGGCTGGCTGGCTGGCTGGAGGCTTTTTACTGTGTGAAAAGGACCAGGAAATGCCTTCCATTTTTCACTGGATGATCTTCGCCAGTTGTGAGAGCAAAACTAGAGAGATCTTTAGCTCCTGGAGGAAAGGCAAACCACAAATATACTGGAAAATCATAATTGTCTTACAATGTGTTCATAATAAGCCTTCCCAGCATGCAAAATGGCCATCTGTGCACTGCATTACTGTGAGCAATCCCTTACATGAATGAGACAAGATGCATCAAACCCGCCCCTTGGAATTTGTTCTTATAGAGACCCTGGGAGGGAGCATGAAGAATGATACCAAGTCCCATATTAAATGTTCAAAACTTGAACAAATGAAAGGTCCTCTGGCTCCTGATATAAACGCCCCCCTCATGTGCCTCCATGTTCTGCATGAACATCTCAATGGCAAAACAACTAAGAGCCTTATAGCACATTAGAGGCAAACAGATTATTCTGACATAAGCTTTCACTCTTTTCATCAAACAGGGAGAATAATTTGGGGATTTTCAGGTTTCTGTAAGGTACATTTGGGGCAAGAAGAATTCTAAACAGTGAGGTCAGAAAGAAATAAAATGCGGAAAGTATTTGATGAAGGATATGAAGCAAAGCATCCTTCTTTTCAATACATTCTTCACAACACACACACACACACTCACCCTATATTCTCCCTCCCCAAGTCATTCTACTGTGAGACCAGCTAGCATTTCTGAACTGGACTGCAGTGAAGTCATCTGTGACTCCCAGAAATATGAGTATAACAGCCATGGAGTACTTTGCAGTGCTGAACTGAATCATGCATCCACCCCAACATATATACACAAGGGCAGACTTTATTCGCATTAGCTTGCAAGGGGAATAAAAAGCCTCTTTTTTGTGTGCTCATGAAAAAGGACCTGTTCTAGGAAGACTTCGAAGTGCTATCATTCCTAATACCAGCTGTTTGGGGTTAGATATGCTACTGCCCAGTCACTAAAATTCTAGCTTTTTCTATTGTTTTCCCTGTCAGGAATCATTATTCTATGAGGTCAACACACACACAAAAGCAAGGAGTGTTCAAATGAAGCAGGAACTGCTTTCAGCAGACCAATCAGTATAATAGATATATCCATTGCCATATGTAACTTTTTTCACTGAGTGGACACACTGAAAAATGGTAGCAGACTCGTTTCTGACAAAACAGTTGATTGAAACCATTTCTTATTTCTAACAAAATGATCGGAATGTACCTATATTTTGCTCCATATCTCAGGTACTACAAGAGATTGCTTTGTTTGTTTGAAAGCTGACAATCAGGCTAGCTAATGGGTTTCCTTCCTTAACAGTGTGGTTAATCTATGTATGATGTGTTCTTGTGATTTTTAGCATCATTGAGCTGATAACATGCAGTATTCATCAATTAATTGGTTTAGATGGAAATTATTATTCCAATGAAATATGAAATCAAATTAAAGTTCAAGTTTGTGTTAGAAAATTTATCCAAGAAAAAAGCTGCACAATGAATTACTAGATATGGAGCATCTTAAACTATGCATTTTTGTTTGCCTATATAATTTTACACTTGCCAACAGGATAAATCATGGAATGAATGGCAAGATTAGATGTGCCCCATAGTTACTTGTCACGGTGGAACTGTTCCATTTGCTGTACAGTATTGGCTATAGCGGGACTGCTGAAGCAGTGTGCTTCAATGGAGTACAGAATAGCCCCATTTCCCTATACTGCCTTTTCCAATTTTCAAGTACTGACTTTTATTTTCAAAAACTGTGCCAAGCAGCTGACTCTGAAGTCCTTTCCTGAAGTTTTTTCATGAATAAAACAGTTGGCAAACCTAGGTAACATAATGTGATAAACACCTAAGTTGTAGAATGATGCATACTACTTGTGCATGTGAGGGTTTCAGCTCTTATTTCTGATGAGTATCTACAGCTTTAAAAAATGCATGCCATCAAGAGCAGCATAATATGCAGATTATACTAACTCCTTTTTAAATTTTCAGTTATCCAGTTTGGGTTTGTTACCTTGTTCGTTGCCTCTTTCCCACTGGCTCCCTTGTTTGCACTACTGAACAATATCATTGAAATACGTTTGGATGCAAAGAAGTTTGTCACTGAGCTTAGGAGGCCTGTTGCAGTTAGAGCAAAAGATATCGGTAAGTTGTCCACAAATAGCACAGTCACTATTTAATATTGGATTGTATGCAATGGAGGTGTTGCCTTGTGGGAAAACATCTGGGGCATCCCGTTTTCACTGATGTCCTCTACTTATTTAACCCACCACTACCACTGCCCAACGTGTCCTTGTGGGTTGGGAGATTCTCTGGAACAGAACGGTACAAGGAGACTGCAGTGCATGAGGGGAACATGGGTTGCTCCAATCAGCACAAGGGGAAGCATTTTCTGCAAAAGCAAAGCCACTGTTGGATTCATCCTGATTTCCAGATTAGGAAATTATGTAAATTTGACCTCAGTAGTGGGGGCTGTAGTTATTAGTATTCGCTTTTTCTTGCACTAAAGGAACTCAACGAACATAAATTCAGATCTGCATGATAATGTATGCTAAGAAGAGAATCAGCATAGAGGATATAGTATTGGTTCAGCCTTTCCCAAAGGTCATGGCAAAGAACCAGCTGTTCTTTAAGGAGGGGTTTCCAACAGAGCATTCCCACCAAGCCTCAGTTGGCAGCAGCCTGAAGAAGAATCTCAGATATAGAATGCAATGTGTAGGATGGTACAGGAGAAGCTATCCTTAAAATCACCAGGTTCCAAGCTGTTTAGGTTTTACAAGTAAGAACAAGCATCTTCAACCTTGACAACCCAAAGGATGAAATAGGTTGTAATGTTGCTGTGATATTATTTATAGTCATTAGCACTTATGACAGCAGTGTATAAGTCGTTAACAACCTGCTTGTCTTTTCCCAGGAATATGGTATAATATACTCAGAGGTGTAGGAAAACTTGCTGTGATCATAAATGTAAGTAACATTTTTGCAATTGGTAATTAATCACAATGATTTGCATTTGCTATTCGGTTACTCTGAATTGTTACATGGAAGGCAGCTAGTGTGATGCAGCTGTTCTAGCATTGGATATAGATGCAGGAATGCTGTATTCAGATTCCCATATGGCTGTGATGCTCACTGAGCACTTTGCTATCTCCCAAGTTAACCTTGGGGACTAAAACCATATTCTGAGCAATTAGGAGCAACAGCACAATATAATTATACTTTTTAACATCTTAACAGCTCAAATGTAATCTGCCATTTATTGCAAATGACTTTAAGAAACACCTTAGTAAGCAAACTATTATTTGTCAGTAAAGGGAATGGTTTTCCTGAAACTTTTGGTGTATAAGCTTCCCATTTAGACAGATGGGAAAGGAACACACAAGTTTTCCACATGAAGCAGGTATTTTAGGTAAGTAGGAAATGCCCCAAGAAGACAATGATGCTCCCAGACACTTTCAACCCAGTTTTTGTTTTGACAGCAGAGTGCGACTAGATGCCTCCTAATTAATGGAATTTAGAGCAAATATGAGCCATTTATCTTTTTTCCCCCTCTATTCTTTCCTCCCTTAGGATGTTTCTCCTGCTTTTCATTTTGTTTTTGGTGCAACAGTCACTTTAACAATGACAGTATCATTTTTCTTCCTCTGCGTCATCTATTCTTGTTTTATGTTCATGGAACAAATTAAACTTCATTGTTCTCCATATTGTCTCATACACTTTGTTTCCAGGCATAGGAATTTCAGAGCCGCACTTACAAGTTCAGGTTCCTTTGAAAAAGACAACATGATTAGGTCAATGCAATATTATCTATATTTGTAAAAATATATGATGGGCAGGCATTACAGAAACACAGATACCTACACCCATGCAAATCATACTAGACCAGGGGTTCCCAAGCACGTTGAGGCTGTAGGTATATTTGAAAATTTGAGAAACTAGTCTGGGAATGACCACAAAATGCCGTGGAGTATTTGTCTAATCACAAACTGGCTGCCACACAAAATTCCTTAACTGAAAAATACAAGTGACTTGCTGAAGAAAGTGCATTCAATGCAGAAGATGGGTGTCATCCTCATATACCAAACCCCACAAAGCAAACACAGTATTTCACAGAAGTTATAGTAGTGATGCTTAGACACACACACATGTGCATATGCACACATACACATTTGTAAAAACAGACAAAACATGCACACACACGCACACTCAAACATCTCTTTCTCTTTCAAGGATGCACGCACACAGAGCAAGCGAACACTGGACAGAACACTTACAGGTCTGTTCCCACTGCTCATCTAGCCCCAGGTTACTCCCTCATACTCCCTCAGAGCCCCCAAACCTTTCCCTACTGTCCCTTCACAGCACTGCTCCCTACACTCCCCCACAATCCTGCAAAGTCACGTACTAAACAGCACTGGTGTTCCTTTTCATTTCCTTTAAAGGAAATTCCAGCTGGCTGGCTGGACTTGCTCAACAGCAAAGCACCAGCCTCTGGACAGTGGGGCAAGTGGAAGCCAGTGCTTTTCTTTCCAGTGCTGCCCAAGACAACAGCTGCACATAAAACATAAGTACAAGGAGGGGGCAGGGAGCTTTGGCAAATGCATAGGAAATGTCCAAGAGTACCAAGGTGCCCACAAACACCACGGTCATGATGACAAAGAGGGCAAAAAATAGCACCCTTCTCACCCTATCACATAAAACCTAAGAGATTCTGTAACTTATTAATACAATACCCAACAAATGATGAAGAAATATTTGGAAGAAAGGCATAAGGATGGGATGGAGCTCAAACAAACACCATTTTCAGCTCCTCTTCCCAGCTGGCTTTGCACCACCATTCCCCCGCCCCCCCTTGACCTGGCTTCCTCCCTCTCTCTGGTTTTTCAAGGACCTTCGTCTCTGCCCACTGCCTCACTTGCATCCTTATCCAAGGCCCTTGTCTCCTTCCCCTTTGGTCTGCAGATGTAGCCCACTTGTTAGCAAGGTGACGATAAAATAGTATATGGAAATGTGGGATAGACACAGGTGATGCCTTTCCTCCAGCGAGCAATATCCTCTTGCGTCTGTGACTCCTACACTGTCTCCCAGATGTGTTTCCAAAGAGTAGTTGTGTTGGTGTTGCTCACCTCTGTGTGCCCATGTTCATTCTTCATGTTTTGCTTCCTGGCCTGATAAGCAGCACATACCTTATCCTTTTCCTTAATGTAATATGTGTTATTAGGCAAGCAAAATAGGGCTCAGACGTGGGTTGGGATGGCATATTAGCCGCTGATGTCATAAAGGCACTGATGGCTCTCTAAAGCAGGAGAAAAGCAGCAGAATGCTTTTCTAGGGGATTCGAGAGGATCACTCACCTATGCCCCCAGGTGAGTGATCATAGCTTCCCCAGACACTGAGCATTTTGCCCCCCGCCCTCTCAACATTCTGGGGCACATGTGTTCATGGCAGAAATTATAGGGTGGGTTCAGACAATATCTTAAGTGCAGGATGGCAATCTGACCACCCAGAGTTTAGTTGATTGTGGGCCCCCAATGTGCCTAACAATTGGACACAGTGGGAGATAGAAGCGTAGAAAAAAGGCGTCTCTCAGGACATCTAGTCGGACCTGGTCTGCTGCTTGTTCAGCATCGGGGGCTGCTCCTTCATACGGCCACTGTGCCTGGTGGTAACAGGGAGAAGTGCTACTCTCCTGGCCTGTCCCCTGCCCTTGCTTGCTGCAACAGACGAGGGGAGTGGTTTTGAGTGGGTCTCCTCAGAAGGAGGCCCAGCGGAACGTGCCGCCCACTCTGCTCCGCCCCGGCTGTGACGGTGCCACGGTCGCAGGCTGGGGTGGGAGGGGAAGCGTTTGGCTGTGTCTGCGCTGGAGGCGGCTTATCCAGCTGCAGCAGCCCCACCCGCAGCAGCCCACCCACAGGTGGCAAGGTGCCCACAGGAGCTGCAGCAGCTGGGGGCAGGGGACGGAGCCAGTGTTGGAGACAGAGCCCTCCCCTAGTCCATTGGGAGGGAGGGAGGGAGGGAGAGCGAGCGCAGGGCAGGCATCTGTCTGTCAGGTGATCTTGCTGGCTGGGAAAGCAGCGCCCAAGGCCGGTGCTGGGCTGCTGCTGCCTCCCCGCCAAGTGCAGCCCGTCCTCCGCTCTGCCGGGCAATGCAAGGGGAGGAGCTGCCTGCCCCCCCCACCCCCCGCTGTCCCTTCCTCCCAGTGGGAGCTGGTTCTGCTGAGCCTTGCTCTTCAGGAAGGCAAGCGGAGTGGCTGTGTTTGCCCACTGCTGCAGCAGTGGCAGTGGGCAGGACCTAGCAGCTTGGCTTGGCTTGGGTCTCTTCCAAGGAAGCAAGGCTGAGTGGACACCCCCCAGCACCACCTCAGGCCACCTCCCAGGCCCGGAATAGGCTTTGAGTGGGCAGTGTGGGGCACACCCCAGTGGCCTCCCCCATGCTCCTCCCAAGGCCAGGCTGCGGAGAGCAGAGTGGCTCATGAGCGAGCTTTGCCTCCGTCTGGCATCCGCAGGAACACCGAGGGAATTGATGGCAGCCTTGCAGAGTGTTGCTTGGGCACCTGCTGGCTGGAGCCCCTTGACCAGATTGGCCAAGGAGCCACTCTGACCACAGGGCTGTCGAACTTTGCACTGTGGCCATGGCTTAGCACGTTGCCTAGGTTCAGATCACACACTAAACCACAGAAGAGTTTTGTAGACCCCACTACAAGCCATGGCTAATTGGAGTGGTTTATATGTCAGGCAAGGATGCCTTACAAACCTGGGAAACAGACAGGATTGAGATGAGATGCTTAACCGCACATCCATTAGTGTGTTTATGAACTCAGCCACAAGTTTGTTTGGTTTTTGTAATTAAAAAAGGCAAAAAGTTTCATCAATTTTTTAAACATCTGAATCTTCCTGGAAGGGTCTTTGCTTGCCCTCCACTATGTGAAGCTTCTTATCCTCTTTATGTTATGATCAAGCCTGCTTTATATAGGAATCAAAAGCATAACAAATGTAGATGCCTTGAAGAAGTTATTTTCACAGGCCGCCTCAAACTGTTCTTCCCGTCAGACCATAGAAGCACAGAGAACATAGACCAATTGATTCACGGTAGTTCAACATGATTCACTGTGTACCAGACAAATGGGACATGGGGGTGGTCCTTAACCATTCCGTCCCTCGACTTCTCTACTACTCAGGCAGTGAAAGAATTCCATGAGTAGACCCAGTACCAGAGAATGAATACTATATAAGCCATCATACTCTCCTCAAAGTATATTATGCTTTGCAAAGTAGTGTCAGTGTTTTCTGAAGCGCCTGCATTGGCTTATGTGGGTGTTTGACCCCTAGTCAAAGCCAGCTGTGCTCATTCTTAATTTGCTGCACTTCTAACATTTGAGTATCAAGCTTCTTTGACTTGAAGAGAGCTATTAGCCTGGGGACGTGGCCTGAACCAGCCTGATTCACAGCAATCCATCTACTCATGAGCCCTGCTGGGGGAGGAAAGAGTTGAGTCTGGTTATATAATCAAGCAAGCGTTGCCTGAATATTGTGCTCATTCTTTACTCTTGTGGCTTAGGCATTTGTGATCTCATTCACATCTGACTTCATTCCACGCCTCGTATACCTGTATATGTACAGTGAGAGTGGCACCATGCATGGCTTCGTGAACCATACGCTATCCTATTTTAATGTCAGCGATTTTCAAGACGGAACAGCTCCCAAAGATGCAATGGAGCTTGGCTACCCAGTCCAAATATGCAGGTACATCCAATTACTTCTTTCAAATAACTTTTTGTTAGGTCATTCCTTGGGATGTTCACACATGCATGGAACTCACAAGGTTGCCTGTGTAAGTTTCTATGTACTTGTCCTGGGCTCTGTGTGAAGTTGACTGTAGACTAGCTGCTACCATCTTCCACCTGTAGGTGACTGTTCCTTTCTGCACCTCCATCGTTTGTGCACACACTGTCTCCTCTCAGCTGTCACTATGTGAACCTCAGCAATGGCATAAAGCTTCAGCCAGTGGAACCTTAGTTTTTGCAGCTGGGACTTTCTTTCCTGGACACTTTTCTCACAAGTTGAAAGTTGAACTTCTAAGCTCATCTTGCTCTCACACAATCTCAATTTCTTTTGAGGTGCCCCAAAAGGATCTTAATCACATCCCCAGAAAAAATAAAAAAGTAGCCACTTCACTTCACTGTGAAGCAGAGGGTTAGTAGCATTGACACTAACAAGCATGTTAGGGAACACAAGCAGAAACATAATTATCTGCAGGATTCCCATTTGTCTAACACCCTGCTGCAGAAGGATGCAATTACCTATAGCCGTTGAATTGAAAAATAGTGCTGCTTTCCTGTGGTTCCTCTCCCAAGCATTCAGACTCTTGGCACAATGACTCCAGACTCCATAGATAAACCAGCATCAAGCTAGGTAATCAAGAGACATCAGGAAGCTTCTGTTGGTTAAGTGGCTATGGTCACAGAGCAGAGGTCCAGTCAAATTCTGCATTCCCAGGTTGCTTGGGTATTACAGCTGGGCCTTTTTTCTCTTCTGGTCCCAAGTCTGGAACCTGGAGACCTGGATGTGAGATTAGCCTCTGCTGTCCTGTTAGTTGCGCCTGAACATGTCCAGCCGCAAATATAACTTGCTCCACAGGGAGATGTGCCTGGTGCCAATGCATTGTTTGTTTCGGCAGTAGGCCAAAACCTTTTTATTTACCCAGCTTTTAAATTGTTAAATTGTATTTTAATTATTTTATCATAAAGTACTGGCACTAAGGAGTTTTTAATTGAATTAATTGTTTTCAAAAATTTTGTAAATGGTCATGAGATTTTTAATGAATGACAGTATAGAAAAACTTAAAATGAAACTAATAACAAATAGTGGGTTTGTAAGGCACTGGCTGGGTTCCCACAACATGTTAAATCCTCTTTTAAAGCAAAGGGTATAGAAAGCACCCTTTGCAGCAGAATCCTTGCATTTTTGAGGATTGCTCATGTGGCCTTGGACTGCCATCACTTTCTCACACACTGATAACACAGAGAGTCAAGGACTTCCTATTTATTTATTTATTTATTTATTTATTTATTTATTTTTCGATTTGTATCCTGCCTTTTTCCTACAAAGGACTCAAGGCAGCTTACATCATTCTCCTCCTCCATCTTATCCCCACAACAACAACCCTGTGAGGTAGGTTGGGCTGAGAGTCTGTGACTGGCCCAAAGTCACCCAGTTGACTCCATGGCTGAGCGGGGACTAGAACCCAGATCGCCTGAGTCCCAGTCCCATTCTCTTAACCACTACACCACACTGGCTTTAAAAAAGACCAAACCCAAGAACCTGTAAAAAGAAATTTTGGGAGCACCCCTCACCTCTCCCCCACTTCTAAGTACGAGCCCCAGGGTTTTGCAGGGTTCTAGGAAGCTCCAACTGTCTTCTCAGTTTTGCAATTTACCCTGAGTGGAAAGCTCTTTAGGAAACCACAAACCTGAGGGAAACCCTGATGGGGCAGAGGGAGCGGAGAAAGGCTTGTGATTTAGAGGCACAAGTCTGCCTCCTCACATGGATGATAACTGTGTCTCAAAGTACCCCACTTTCAACATTTGGGGGGCACCTGAGGCAGCAGACCTTGTCCAAAGAAACTGGGGATCACCTGCAAAAATGGGGAAACAGCCTCTTAGCACAAAGTACATCTCCCAGTCATCCTTTACAAATCAGCTCCATGGAAGTGGAGTGTGGGGGGGATTTATTTATTTTTATGGTGTATCTCTGGGCATCAAAACAGGTTCTGGGAAAACCCCTTTATTTAAAAAGGAAAAAAAGTGGTAACAGCCTTTCCACCACTCTTCCCAAGAGGTTCTTTGCTTTTTCTAACTTATCTAGTTTCCAATCACACAATAAGCTCTGGTGGGTTATTAAACTCTACTACAAGCCTCAGTAGCTTTGAGCCATCCCAGGGAAGCTTCCAAATCATCCTGAGGAAAAAGTTCTGGGTTCAGTCAGCAGGCCAAATTACCATGGCTTGTAAAGCACCACATCTCAAAATGCTGTGCCTGCCTGGTCAGTGTGTAAAGCTGTGACCCTTCACAAGTTCTGAAGCCAAAAATAATCTCCGTCAATAAGCAATCCAAATTTTCCCTCTTGAGTGAAAAACAGGCTGCACAGACAGGCCCTAAGCTGTTCCCCTTGGCTCCCTGCACTGAAATGACTCGTCCACTTCATCCTCCTTCTGTCTCCGGCCTCAGCCATCCTGTAAGACAAGCTGCATCAGGATGTCCTCCACTGCATCCCATACTTCAGTACATACGTAGTAACACTCCCTGTATGTTATGCTCCCAGCACATGGGTTTTCAGACTTCCCAGTCCTTCATCCAACCTTTATTTTTTAATGGCTGCTAGACCATTCACCCTAAAACCAGTCTTTTTCTAGATAAGAATTCCAGTCAGAACCAGCTCTTTCTGTTGCAAAATGTGGGAAGCTTGGTTTGCTTTGATGCCCGTTTTCCTTTACCAAAGGGACCAAGGAAGAGCTCCTAAAGTAACGTGGCTGCTGCTGCTACTGAAATCCTTCCATAGGGACCTGTTACAATCCCCACCCACATATTCCCTCAGTCCTTTAAAAATGGGGCAGAATCCACATGTGGCAATATACTACCCACAACCCTTGCATTGCCCCTTGACCCTCATGTTCTTTATTGAGGCCAAACACAGCAGCTGTGCTACTGCATATAAAAGAAAGATGGCCCCGGCAAAACTCCCACCCTGACATCCTCCATGGATACATTAGTCCTACTCAAGCAGCCTGAATTTTATTGGCCATCGGACAGCTGGTAAAAGCTTTTTCCTCGTTATACATTTCATGAGTTTTGTTTTATTTCTGTTTGGAATTGTTTCAGTGTGCTATGTTTGTGGTGATTCCAAAATATTTTAAATAAAAATAACCAAAGGCTCCATGCCTTCCTCTGATTGCAGGTCTCATGAAGCCCCAGGAGCCAAGGCAAACCTGGGTGCAACTTTGGCTGATGCAGGCCTGAGGCTTGCAAGACCCCACAAATCCTCCTCTTTTGTTCCTTCTCCCATCACCAGCAACCTTTTCCTTTTCTCCACATGGAAAGAGAAGGGATAATGTCCAGTTATTGCATGTGATCAGCAAGATTACACTGCTTAGGTTGCTTCCGAAGAAGGGTTTTATTGTGCCACCATCCTGCCTCGTCCCCAGATTACTACCAGGGATTCAGACAACATTGGCTTCCACTTGTAACCCACCACTTTTTCTGCCTTTCCACACACACACACGCGCAAACCCACAGTACTCATTTAGGAAAAAAAGATGGAACAGCTGCACAACTGGTAGCACTTGGAACAGTCCATCCAGAAGCAGCCTTAATTTCTAATCTACTGTTACATTTGGAAGCATATTCAAATATTGTTTGAAAGAATCTAATATGGATTTTTTCCTATAAATTTAGTGCCCCTCATTACACAGATACCTGATATTAAAGAGGACATCCTGTATTTGGAGGCTTTAGCTCATCACTAACCTTCCATGGAGTAAGCCCTTTCCGAACAAGGACAGGTGTATGCAGGCACACGCACCTTATTGCTAAAACTTTAACAACTTGAAGACAAAGATGCCAACTGGGCGTATGCTAAGAGTGCAACCAAGCAAACTAATTTTGTCAAGATGTCAGCAGCAAATTCAGTATGCCATGTGTCTATTGTCCTACTGCTTAATTTATCCTAAACAGAGAGTATCATTGTGTGAACATGTTTTAAATTGAGTCAAAATTGTACTTCTTGAGAAATGTTCTTCTGTAAAAACGAAGAACCTACTTGAAGATAAAGCATGGGGTGTGGCGGGGGGACACTTTGCAAAAGCTCCTGCGGGCTGCATTCCCTTGGAGGACAGGGCCCATGATAAAAGGCATGGGGCAAATTGCCAAAGCTACCAGTGTATTTTAGCCTAAAGTTTTTACCACCAGTAACCGAGCCTCAGCAGAAACATTTCAGCCTTTTATAACAGGAAAAAACCTGCACAGAGGCTTAAAAACCATCTGGAAGGCCAGAGTTGACCCCTAGGCTTGAGGTTCTGTACTCCGATACAGCCTTTTGATGTCTGATACGTTATGATTCCCAGCCAGAACCTGCTGATTCTCAATGGCATCCTGTTTTTCAGGTACAAAGATTATAGAGAGCCTCCATGGTCTGAAGATAAATATGACATTGCAAAAGATTTCTGGGCTGTGCTTGCGGCAAGATTAGCATTTGTAATAGTCTTCCAGGTAAAGTATAACCAAGCTGCATTGATACACCTTTCTGTAACATAAGGTAATAACAATGAAATTAATCAAAAATTAGCCAAGGGACTCCAAGCAGTACTTTGAGAGAATTGTCACTGGCTGGATATCCCTTGCCACAACTGCAAGTCCTTTTTCACTCATCATGGCTTCCCCCACCCCCTTTACATTTCTTTTCCCTCAGCAATCACAGTCTCCAATTTGACAGCCAGTTTTTGTGACCTCCATTTTGACAGTCACTGACAGCCCAGCTGGTACACTGGAAGAATTTCCAATGGTTGGCATATTAAAAAAAATTAAAACCCACATTTAGCAACACTTGTACAACCACAGATCTCTGTCATTCTGCAGGTGTGAAAATAAACCTAAAGATGCTCCAAATAAGGTTATTTTTCCTTAACTTTGCTTTCTTTTGGTGGCTGTCATATGTAGGCTGTCAAGAGCTGATCTTTGTGAAAAGAGTATGGTGTTATATAGAGTTAATAGGCCAATGAGTATTTTTGACAGGGATATATATAGCTATAGGTATATATGTCCCTGTCAAAACAATGCTCATTTCCCCATCAAAATCCACTTTTAAAAGGAAGTCTAAGTCTGTATACCCAAAAAATGGATTAAACGAACTTTTTGGACTTTCCCAAACAGTTAATGTCTTGCGGGATACAGAACCCTGAAGACAGACAGGGCACAAAGGAAAAGATGAAGACCTTGCCACAAAGGGGAGTAAATCTTACTGTACCCTTTTCACAAGCCAAGTTTTGCTTTCGATAGTTTTTGAAAATGTATCTGTCTACATTCCTGCCAAAAAAAAATAAATAAAATTATTATTAGCATTTCTTTTCACCTGAAAACTGTGTTAGGTACATTCAGTCTCTTATTCAGTATAAAACTTCAAAAGATGCCTGTGTTTTCCAGTATAAAGATCCCTGTGTTCTTAAATCCACAGTACCTAATTAAGCCATAAGACTAATCTTGTCACTGAGCTTGTACTTTGGGCTCAGAAATCTAGTTCAGGATTGTCATAATACTGTCCACAATTATAATGATAACTTCATTTTTAGTGGCTAAATTCTTGATCTGAGCCAGAAAAGAATTCTTCTCTGACCCCTTCCCACCCAACCTGGCCTCAGATGTACTTTTTTGCTTCTTTTCAAACTACTTCTTCGACTGACTTAAAAAGAGGCTGGAAGAGGAAAGGGAAGGAGTGCTTCCCCCACCCCCCTCAACTCTGCATCTGGCAACTAGGCACTTATACTATTTACAGTTCCCAGAGACTGCTTGTGGCCTTGTGCCACAGAGGAAAGAAGGAAGAGGATTCCCTCCTTTTCCTTTATGTCATGCCAGCCCCCACTGAGGTAAAGAGAAGCACGTCAGGCCTCATTTTTATATAGTATTAAAGCATATTTAAGCCACCATTCAACCCTGTGGATATCAGGACTGTCTCCAAAGCAAAATGCATAACAAAACAATAAAACAAAATCCTCCTAATAAAACAGTTGCGAGACAGCTAAAACAGCAGAACAAATAAAGAGAGTTCAGAGCAGGCCAAATTCAGGTTGCTGTGGAACTAACACAAGTTGTTTCAGAATTCCATAGGAATGGAGCTCAGCCTCTGGTCTGAGCTGGTGGTGAGCTTTGCCCCTCAGTACCTTAAACATGAAGATACATGGATCTGCCTGCATCAGCTTCCTACATCATGAATCCAAAGTTGAAAAGTGTTTGGGGTCTTGTTAGAAAATACACTTTTTATTTTTATTTTATCTTGCATAGCCTTCATATATGAAGATGTAAAATAACAGAAAATAAAATAGTGTACAGACACATTGATGTTTTTCATCCACAAATAGCTGGCTTGATCAGGGCCCTTAGGAACCTGTGTCCTTGTATATTTTGGACAAAGATGTGTATTGCACATTAATTTCAAACAGCTGTGGTTTCTAAAAATTGTTTTGTACATATCAGTCTTAATCCTAGAAGTAATTTGCATTGATTTCGTTGGAGTATTTTGCAAAGCAAGTTTGTTTAGGAATGTAAATTTAAGACAGCATCGCCCAGTTCCCACAATCTAATAACCATGCTTGACATGCTTAGTATGTTGTGTGTGAGTACACAGGAGCAAGCGAGCAAGCAAGCTGTCTCCCTCCCACCCACTTTCATGTATCTAAACAGTTCGTGAACGCTCCTTTCCTGGGTTGGTGTCATGACATGCAGACTTAATACTCTAGGTTGTTTTGGTTTAAATAACCAAGAGTTGTGGTTAGGTTAAAACTCCAAGTTGTTAAACCATAAACAGTCCAGAGTGACACACTGGGATGTCATACTCAGAATGGGCTGTTCTTGTGTTGTGGATTATTGTTAATGGGATGCTGAAGTTGTGAGTGCAAGGGAGCCAATGCGCTCACTCACAGCTGTTGAAACAATCCAGAAGTTGATATGATGTGTGAACTGGGTCATTCCCTTGCCAGTTAACCACTTTTGAATTTCTATTTATTTCTGTGGGCCTATATTATATATGTATTTAACCTTACTCTGAAATCCATGGGATATCAAAGGGTTTCATTTTGACTGGCCTTCATTTTGACTTTGGTACCATTTTTTTTTTTCAAACTTTGTATTTCAGAACTTGGTTATGTTTATGAGTGACTTTGTGGACTGGATTATCCCAGACATTCCTAAGGACATTAGTCAGCAAATTCATAAAGAGAAAGTTCTAATGGTGGAAGTCTTCATGAAAGAAGAACAGGGAAAGCTGCAGCTTCTAGAAACCTGGAGAGACAAGGATAAAAGGAAAGGTGAAAAATGTAACAACCATAGTCCCAGGTCGTCGATGAGTCATAGAGGAAGCGTGTCTTCCTGTCATTCATGCCACACTGATGTGTAGAAGAAGAAGCTGTTTTTATGCCTGGGCATTCCATTCATAAACAAGCCATTACTTAAACAATAGAACTTGATACTTTAACAAGAATCAAGAATCTTCTGGTGCATGTTTAAGCATATGCAGCCATTTTGCTTATATCTATGTGAGAAATCATATTCTTACAAAAATGGAGGACCATATTTTGTTTCTGACTAGAAATTATTATTTTTTGCACAAAAAGTAATGCAGGGATTTTTTTACACACACATATATAGATATTACATTGTTCGCTTATAACTATCACTGTTTTTATTTTAGAAGGAGGAAGCACTCTGTAGGCTATTCTCTGAGAATTTTATTTTAGCTTATTTATTGAAAAATGACAGAGGTAAGAATCAGATTAGAAGTATTGCTACAATAATGGGCTCCCCATTCCTGATAAGCTATATGGGAGTATTACAATATGCAAAACAAAACAAAAAACAGTATACTGTGGAGTGCTTCCTTAAAAAGCTCTGGCTAAAAAGCTCTGGACTTAAATCTGCCAACCTGTTGTGAGCAGAATCCATGCCGAATCTCCCTGGCTATCTTCTGAACACACTGTTTTTTCTTACGTGCAAGCAGTGGCAAGAATATTTTATTTTTCATCTGGGGCTCTTGCCTCAGCAGAATTCTATTAATCAGTTTGGCTGCACTTCACTCACTCTAATGAACAAAGCAATTGGAGTAGAATTGCTACCTTCATCCAAGTGCTCCGGAGAGCAGCTCACTTGAATATCTTTCTTCTCAATGTGAAAGATGATGGATTTGTGAGAGGGCATTTAGTTCACTAATCTAGAGTGTGTCTAGTGCACATTCCGGAGGGGTCAAGAGGACAAGAAAGAATACTAGCAACAGCACAAATTTCCCCAAGCACGGAGGGGCCTTTTTAAAAAGTGCCCTGAATCAAAGAGCACATGTAGAACTACTGGCAAATCACACTGCCCACCACAAACTTAGAAGCCTTGGAATAGACTGTATAAGTGTATTCTCTGAGCAGTTGTGCTCCCATGTTATCCATAGCAGTTACAGTCAGAAGCCCTCTATCTGCGGATGTAACATCATTTCCACCATCATAGCTCACCGCATCCTTCAGTGCATCAATTTATAACCCAGCAGCCTGATTCCCCAATAAAACATCCAGATATTCTTACTTATCTCTCTTGCTCTCCTTTACAGCAGAATGATCAAAAGGTTGAAGTACCTTCTCCATGAGCATTTGAAATGTTTTACTTTTAAAAAAATAAATGTTATACAAGTTTATACAGTAAGGAAAGGCATGGAGATAGTGAATACAGGCAGCTTTGTACTCTTTCTTTCACCATACTAAAACTCAGGGCCACCCTGTGAAATTGTTCAATGGTAAGTTCAGAATAGGCAAAAGGAAATGTTATTTCACACAATAAGTAATTCCCTTATTGAATCTCCTACCATAGGATTTGGTGATGGAGAGAAGTTTAGCTGACTTTTAAAGTGGATTAGGCAGATCTACCGTGAGCACAGGTCTATCAATTGCTGTTAGCTCTGATAAATAAATAAAACACCCATGCTCAGAAGCTAGGTAGCTCTGAATTTGATGTGCTTGGGCTAGTCAACAGGAAGGGGCTGTTGCTTTTATACCCTGCTTGCAGACCTCCAGAAATATCCAGTTAGCTGTTGTTGGAATCAGGATGTTGGATCTACAGTCTGATCAAATAGGGTGATGGGCTTGCTTAGTCATCTTTTTAAGGGCACATGCAGAATCTGTTTAAGGAGGTTAAAGTAAGCCCCGGCTTATTTTCCTAGAAAAGTTACTGTGTGTCTAAATCCATTTATATTCAATTGAAAATAAGAACCAGAAATGATCTAGTAGAATTAAGAACCATTACAGTTTTCTACAGGGTAAGATTCCTCTGGGCTAATATCAGTTGTTGGCATTCTTAAACAGGAACCCCAAAAATGGTAATGAAAGGGAGGAACCATGTGGACTAGTTTTGCATCTATCTTTCCTCTCTGAACAGCTAAAGCTGAAGGCCCTAAATTGGCATTAAGCCTGCTTTGCAGGAACAGCTGAAGTATGAGGGAGAAAGCATAACAGAAACTGTGATGGGTAATGGTACCTTATAGAATCTGGTATGGAGAAATTCCTAAATATTCAAAGATCTTTGAGGGCTGGTTTTTCTTTTTTTACTGATGAAAAATCAAGATACCCTTTGGAGTTTGGGTGAATATGGGATAGCATTTTCCTTGTATTATTACATTTTGGACCAGGTAATCCTGCTCCAAAAATATCTCTTAATTTTTCTAGTTTATTAGATTATATGCCTTTTTCACATATAAAGCAACACTACCCCAATATACCCCTCCCTGGCCTTTCTATGTAATATATATTCAGGAATACTGGTATCCCACCAGTTCTATCCATTCCAGTGGTTTCAGATATATGTTGTTTTTTAGCACCAGGTGCACCAGTTCCCTTGTCTTGGCCTGAAGGCATTTAATATTAATGTGTACGTTCTTTATACTACATCCCTTGTTTTAAAAAAGTGTGCAATTTCTCTTATGACCAAATGGAGCACCATGAAGAAAGATCCTTTTTCCATATGTTGATGTAATATGTATTACAACAGAACACAGTAGCTTCACTCTAGTAACAGCCCTGTCCAGTCAAACCAGAAACAAGATCCTGGCAAGGAACACCTACATAGCTTTTGAGGTTGGTTTTCACTTCATGTTTTGTACCAGGGTATAGATAACCAAGTACGAAATACACATGCCTCTCATCAAATTTGAAGGGCATACATATGTTAAATTTTATGTATACTTCCATATATTTGGAAACAGCAGATGAGATTGGACACGATCAAGGTTCACAGAAACCATATAGCACTTTTGAGGGTTTAGAGTTCTTGAGACATATTACTTTGTTGAAAAACAAGAGAAGCGTATTTTGTACACAAACATTAGTGCAACATATAAACAATAGTAGTAGCCAGCATGTAACACATGCCGAGGGGCTACCAACCTCCTTTGGTGCTTTTAGGCTGTATATATCCAGTTCCTAGAATGAGGAAAGAAAACGCAGGGGAAATCAGTGTAGGGTTTGCTAGGCGACCATCGCATCCACTCCATGCTATTGCCAAATATTTGGGAGCAGCTGGCACTGGTGACAGGTTCTGGGAAGCCAAAGCACATGACAACATTCCTTCCAGTGCCAGCATCCGGGAAATGTAACCCAGGAAGGAGGGTCTGGATTACAAGTTCTAGACCTAGAACATCCCTGCCAGAACTGCAGTTAAATATAGTGTCAGGTCTACTGTTTTGGACAAGAGTTACGGAGTTGCTGTGACACTATGGTATTACAGATAAGGTAAGCACATTGATGCAGATGGACACACACATGAAAATAAAGCAAAAATGGTAACCCTCCCCCCCCCAGGGAAAAATGAAAAGTCTTTGCTTTTAAAAACTGTTCATATATGTGTGCTCCTAAGAATGCATCAGTTCCAGCTTACCTACACACTCTATGCAGCTGTATCTTAGGGGAAAACCTGTGACTTCAGTCAATACAAATTTAATGTATAGTACTGTCTTCCTATGTATGAGCTGTAGCACATAGTATATTATACAAATTATTCATGTGTTGTATAAGTTGAAGGTGAAATTTAGTTTTAATAGCGAATGAAATTAGAAATAATTTTAGATCAGTTTTATTCACAACTGCCAAAGTCTGGCAATATATTGCAAGTTAACCTACTGTATGGTTTGTTACAAAACCAAACATGCAAGACTGTTATATACCAATAAACATTTGCTGCAAAATAATGTAAAATAAAATCAAAATCACTACACAGTTTTTAATATTTATTAGTTTCAGTATAAAGTAATGAATATTGTAATGAATTCAAGCCTTTTTAATATAATTTGTCCACAAAGCTCCTTATGTGGAAGTGAATTATGTTAACAAAATACTGTCCAAACATGTTTAAAATATCAACCTAACCAAAGATTGTTCTTAATAAAGGGCTTATTTTGTGTATAACTGCTTCTTATATACTGAATTGCAGGAATGTCACTTTTAACTAATAAGAATAAGAGTAATTAGGAAAAAATAATAATTGTAGCCAGCCTTGTCTGCCATTTCTGACTTCAGGATTAACATAAGACAATACAGTTTGTTTTTATTTGACTTTATTCAACAGTTGCCTTTGGAAATAGTAGGAGCTTCTTACAATATGGAACAGCTTCTACACATGTAGGTTGGCACTTCTGCCAACCTATAAGATGTGGCCCATGTGTAGTATGAACAAAGCATTATTTGTCACTTGAAAGGTGACTCCATTTGGATATTACATGAAATTTTTCATTGCACACCACTCCCTGAATTTGGATTAAAATGTTCTGTACCAGAATCAAAAGTCCTCTGTGTAGTCACAAAAACCACCAGTTTGTTTAATGTAAAGACATTTCTTAAACCTTCACTTAGGCAATAGCATTCAAATTATGTTAGGACTGACCACTCAGAAATGCTAATCTGTACAGGTAGCATTACGCACAGAACTTTACACTAAACTGTTGGCCAACAATGTCAGTTTTGGCAGTGTTCAACATCTGTTAGATTGAGAAGGAATGCCAAATAATCCATCCCATCAACACCCAGTACAGAAGGGGGTGTATACAGATGCAAATTCTAGTTGAGAAACTGTTAACTGCATTACATGGGCACATGTGCAAACTTTTTCCATGGAACAAACTTAGGGGAAGCCTTTTCTGATTTCCAGGGGAAGCCGGATTTGCACTGATTGGATGTTTCTTGTGTCAGTCAAAGAACAAATCCCCTGCTTCTCCTGCAGCCATTTTTAAAGGGTGAAACAAAGTATAATTGTGTGTTTGAAAACAAGAACAGCAGTCTTGACACATGAAACAGGTGCAATTGGAAGACATTAGATCTAGAATCTATGCAGCTGCACCTTAAGGTAGAAAGACAGGAGAAGCAGAACTCACCTGACAGCAGAGGATCCTGTGCCCAATTCTGTTGTCATAAATGTCTGCACCTGACAATAGGACTTCTTGATAGCACATTTAGACATTTGCAGCAGGGGTGGGTGAAGGGCAGATCTCTCCAGAAGCACTTGCCAGCCTGGCCTTTGGTCAGGAATGGTGGCACTCGAAGTCTGCAACATCAGTGCAAGACATGATGCATTCCCCCACAAAACAGAGACAGGACTGTATTTATAAGAGCGGACTACATAAGAGAGCCTGCTGTATTAGGATGAATATCAGTGAAACAGAGACATAGTAAAAAAAGATAAGAGGTGTTTTCCTCTTCTTTTCACGAGGAAGAGTTAATCCCTTTTTAATGTTCATCTTATTGTTCTCTCTGGCTAGTTTACATT
This sequence comes from Varanus komodoensis, assembly GCF_004798865.1. Lineage (NCBI taxonomy): Eukaryota > Metazoa > Chordata > Lepidosauria > Squamata > Varanidae > Varanus > Varanus komodoensis. The sequence goes on from NW_025335761.1 coordinate 2,190,757, forward strand.
CATGTAAAATGTATACTTTAGCTTTTATGCCCCATTATTTTCATTAGATGAATGTACTACACAACCATAAAAATTGTATAGTCCATTTCATGCTTGATCAACTCACAATTTTAAAAGTGGATGGATGGCCCAATGTAGTAATATACTCTGAAAAAACAGCGCAAAATAAAGAAATTGTAATGAATGATCTTGAAATGTTGGCCTAATACTGACATTCCTGTAAATGCTATATACTTAGAAATGTTCATTAGTTTCTGAGATCATTAAATAATAACAACTGCTTATGCTTGTTTTATAGTTTCTTTTGTACTGCATTTTTTTGAAAAAGGGTTTTGTATATAATGCTGTATTACTACCTAGAAAATTATATAATGCTCCTTTTCATGGAATTTTTTAAGAAAAGTAAATGCATAAAAAGCTGCTTTAGTTTTTTGTTGAATATTTATTTGTATAACTAATATCCATTCATTTTCCCTTTCAGACAAATGTCATTCACATCATTCTATAGGGGTCAAAAGAAAAAAAGTATTGTTGAACTTGGGACATGTAATAAGTCAATGAAAGATGACTTTGTTTTAAATTTGGGGAGGCAGCACTTCATACAACTTTGCTGCTGCTACCTACAGTGCCTTCAGACAAGGCTGTTTTCATGCAATCTCCTTGCCTCAAGTCATCAAATTTTATAGCAGGTCCAAGTACAGTAAAACCTTGGATTGCGAGCATTCGTTCCGGAAACATGCTTGTAATCCAAAGCACTTGTATATCAAAACGAATTTCCCCATAAGGTTCAATGTAAATAAGGTTAATCCGTTCTGTAACTTTTTTTTTTTAATCACAAAAATTTGAAGTGGGCGCGCTTGGGGGGGGGAGATGGGCACGATTGCAGGCGCGCTCGGGGGGGAGGCGGGTGCGATCGCGGGGGCGCTCAGGGGGAGGTGGGCACCATCGCGGGTGCACTTGAAGTGGGGAGGCGATGCTGTACTCAAACCCACAGCGAGAGAAGAACCAGGGCTCCGTTGTGACATTGTGCTCGGCGGGCAAAGCACGCGTAATGCTCGTACTGCAAGACATCACTCATTTATCAAGTTAAAATTTAGAAAAACTTTTTGCTCATCTTGCAAAACACTTGCAGACCAAGTTACTCGCAATCCAAGGTTTTACTGTAATGTCATAGTGCATGTGTAACTTTCCCATGCTTTGCCCACTATTTCTTCCATCATTTTTCTTTTCACACAAAAAAATTGTTAAGGAGGAAAAGACAGAATATCAACAAGATGCCTTTTGATTGGTAGTGTTAGGACCCATCAATCTAGGAGCACCCCTATGGAAAAATTACAAAGCCTTATGGCACCTTACAGGAAAAAAATTGCCATAAGCTTTCCTAGTCAAAGGAAACTTACACTAGAATAAATTAAGTTTGTTAAGGTGCTGCAAAACTCTTATTGTTGCTGTAATTATTAACAGGTTGTCCTCTGGAATCTGTGGGGGCAATAGTTCTGAGCAGAAAGGAGCAGATCACCCTTGATTTAAAAAATCTGAACATAATAAGTATAAATATCAATACAGCCTATGTCATTCCTTTCTTGGTGTTGTATCATGCTGTTCGGATAGTAATCTGTGGGAATTTCTTCCTTCCAAAATTACAAAGATACTTCCTACTATCCCCTTCACTCTGCCTTACTGATGGAGCCATGCATCCATGGAAACAAACTTCTGTAGCCGGTAGCCGCCTTCCTCAAATGCCACTGCCTTTATCTTGATGGTATCTACATCAGGCACTCCCCTTGTTCCTTCTCAAAATGATTTTACAATTTGAGAATGCTTCAACAATATTACACACTTTGCAACAGGAACTGTAAAATAGGAGAGTAGCAACCCACCCAACCACCCCTGCAAAGGACAGACAGACAGACAGACCACTTCTAGAAACCAATGTGTGTTTTAATTTCCACTACTATGATAGTCATGGAGTCAAAAAAACCAGGACACAAATTTTCTCCACCACCCTGCATTGCCCCTATAGGCCATGATAAATCTAATAAAATTATATGATACAGTAATGTATTTGTATGCTTAAAATCAAGATCAGCTAATATGCTATTTACCTTACTTGTAGGATACATTCAGCTTAACTATGGAAGCTTTCTGTTCAGAGATGGTGTGCCAGGTGGGAGGTGCTTTGAATGTGGGGGTGCCCCTTTTGAATAATTGAGTAAACCAGCTTGTAAGTTGGAAAGCAAACACTGACATAGACAGTTATGGCCATGGTGTCCATCCAAGTGGCTATTTTTGCCATTTTGTTTGTTTATGAAAGAGTATAATTTACATAAATACTTTCTACTTGTCAAGATTTTTTCATGACTTATTAAGCTGCTTTGCACATCGTAACAAATTATGGGTTAATTAATGTGCAATTTGCCCTGGTGCTTACTGTCTACATGCCACTACCATTCTGAATATGCAACCTCCAGTCAGCCCAGCTGAAGGTCGCTCAGCAATGTCTGAATCCCAGTGGTGCAAACAACTGGAACAAACTGCTATTTGTCAGGTTACTAAAGTTTTTTTACGCAACCATATGCATTGCTAAGCAAATGCCCACAAACTGCTAACGCTTTTCATGTCTTGGGCAAGAAGAATGGCCCTCCTATAGATGTACTGAATCAAATTAAACACTGATAAATTGTTTGTTGTGCTGGAGGCACTGTTAAATATTAGAAGACTGATAAGAAAATGAATGAAAGTTGATAGGCTTCAGTTGCTATTCCCCTTGCAAGTAAAGACAGGTTTTGTTGTCGTGTCTTGCAAGTGCCGGTCTAAAGACTGGCTCGTTTTATAAAAGATTATTCAGCAAAATAAACTGAAAAACTGTACTGCCAAAAGAGAAACAAAACCTTAAGCTGTGATAGAGACAAGAACTTGCTATCCTCTTCACAGTGTCCTGCACAGCGGATCCGCTGCTCAGTATCTAAAGGGTGTTGTCTGCAGGGCTGTAAAAGTCCATTCACCAACTATAATATAAAAACCAGACAATCAGAGTGCAAACTCAGTACTGAATTTGTAAAATGGAAAGGATGAGGTATGTTGGTTTCTTTGGTGAAACAGTCATGCCAACCAGAACTTGAAAACGTGGGAGGTTATGGAAATGTCTAGCTGGAACATTTGGCTTAACAAACAACACCAAATATATGCTAACCTCTGCCAGGATTGTGAGAAAGGCACAGCCTTCTGTTTGACACAGAAAGAACTTGTACACCCTATTCTGCTGGTGCTGCCTGAGTAACCCTATTTGATTTCCGTAGCACTGTGTTTCTAAGATACTGCTATACAAATAATTGGTAACCTTAAGTTGTTTGAAAGTAAATATATTCATTTAAAGACAAATGTATGTACATGCTTTAACCCTTCTCTGAACCACAGTATATTATTTATTTATTTGCTTGCTTTTAAACTACCAAATAACCAGAGTTTCCTGGGTGGAGTACAGTACATTAAAACCATACAGCAGAAACATTAAAACAAAAAATTAAACCAAGGTAAGAGCAGCAGAAAAGAATAAACCATTCCAACATCATCGCACCAAATTAAAACCAGCAGCAGGATAGATAGATACTAAAAAGGCTAAGAACAGTTAAATGCCTGAGAGAATATACCCATCACCTATTGCCAGAAAGATTATAAGAACAACTTAACGTCCAGGTAAGAAAATATGGTAGGAAATACTCTTTCAGATAACTTGGACCCAGTCCATTTAGGGTTTTATAAGTCAAAGGCAGTATCAAAGGAAGCCCATCTTCTGCTGACAATTCACAGTCTTTACCATGGGTCAACTAAATGAAGGCTTCCTCTACCAATACAATAAGTGTCAGTTGCTTCATAAGTAAATACGGGACCAGGACAATGTGACCCAGATTTTCTGGTCCCAGGCACTCCATTCCCCCTTTCAGATTTGGGCCAGAAACAGGAAGGAAAGTTGCATGAAAGGAAGTAATAAGCAAGCACAATCTGTAATATTGAACAACACCAGCACTGATCACAGAGTATGTCAATTAAGTCTGTTTCCCTTTTTGGGGGGCAGGGGTGGGTTCTTTGGACCAGTCCTGGGCCAACTCTTGGCCAATGCTGCTCTCAATTCAGAGTCTCTGTGGACCAGGAATCCTATTAAATTTCCTTGCATCCTTGGCACATGCTAAACTGCACCTGCATATGAAGACTAAATCACAAGGAAAAAATTACAGCCTACTACAATTCAGACTGCATACACCTCAGGGATCACTTCCTATCATTTTCTGACAACATCCATGTAGGGCTAAATTCAACAACAAATCTTTCAGTTTAATATATGTTAAGGGCTTTCTGTGTTCACTCAAAATGCTGGGAAATTAATGCCTGTTAATGGCCCCACTCCGATAAGACATGTTATTCAAGCAATATGCATTTGGTGGTTTGTTCTTGCTTGCCATGTTGCAAATGGTTGGTTCTCAATGGCACCATGGTGGAGCAAGGTCCCAGATTTGCCTGTTCACTGAAACAGACACATGTGGAATGTGCAACTGAAGCTCTGTCATTACAGGTACCCAACTGGCAACCAATACTGTCTTCACAGATCAACAGAGTTCTCCATTATGGCTGGAAATGATGGAAGTTGCAGTCTAGTATATCTGGAGGTTACCTGATGGAAGAAGATTGCCTTACCACTTCTGCCTGTGTTCCATCTTTTAACTACAGTTAGTTGTACTGAAACCAGTGGCAATCAAAAACAAAAAGAGACATGGTTATCTACTTTTAAGATAAACTTGGAACACAAGTTTGGAACACAGACAACATTTTCCACAACTGAGGTTTAATATGAAGTTTGAGATTGTTGGCAAAACAAAAATAATGTCCAATTTTAAAAACAGGAGGGAGGGAGGGAGTTAAGTAGAAAATGTGGCCTGAAAGAATTGCTTTTTATTCGTTATTTTTTATTTAGCATGAGTAATCAGCCTCATCATATCCTGTGCTTTTTATTGACAAAACTCAAGATAACATACTGCTTACGAAAAGACTAGGCAACTCCCTTCCTTGCAGAATTTTAACAAAGCACAAATCTTCCCATTTCCTGAAAAGGAGACATGATGACTCATGACAAAGAAGGAAAGGCTCTTCAGGTATTTACTTGTATTGGGACCATATCCAGACAATGTACAATCTGTACCCTAACCATGACTCAAACCAGAATTAAATTGCTCCCATTCTCTGGTTCAATGATAGCTCTGTCTCAACTGGTGCAACTGCTTTTGCCACTGAGGGAGATGGAGAAAGACCACCACCAAAACCTCAACAGACAAAATATATTGTCACACTGTTGTATTACAGTCTTGTAATGTAAAAATGTACTAAGCTTTACACAGGTTGGAACAACCCTTAGCTTGGCAGCAGACCCGCAGACCCACCAAAGACAACAAAGCTATATACTGGTTAATGAGTTCTTCCCCTAGTGGGCACTTCTCAGGATTATTTTTGCTTGCTCACTTGTTTTTAAGCCAACCAAAAGTGATGCATGACCACACCAATTCTGGGTTAATCAATGTGAACTACATCGTAGGAGAAGTGCAGCCCTGCTAACTGAACTGGAAGGTCAATATGAAAAGGCAGCACTGGAGGATTTCTGCCCAACCTCATGACACTTACCTGATGGGAACCAGCTCATTTCCATCTTGCCTCCTGTGTTAACATCTAGTACCTGCTCAGTGAAATCATCCCGAGTTTGTGAGTTTGTTGTCATCAGTATGCAGATGACACCCATAGTGCTTTCTCCTTTCCCTCATGGTTATCTCTTACCCAGACTTGGATAGGATAGCCTTTCCGTAGAGGACCATCTTTGGACAGCGTTGAACTACAGGACTGTCCTTTGTAAAGTAAGAGATATAGCTACCCTAGTTCTTGCGTCATTTTCCCCTTGCACAGAAAAGTGTTTTCAAAACCCCCAAACAAAGCAGTGGCTATCATACAAGGGAACAGGAGTTAGTTTTACAAGGCTGTTCTGAAGATGGAACTGGAAATGTCCTTCTTGTTTATAAATCTTTGAGCTCCCTCTGTTGGATTTCAACTGATGTTGCTAATTGAAAACCAACTGTGTTTCTTATCAGGCAGGATTACTTCTGGCTGTAAGCCTCCTTCATTAAATCCCATATGCTTTCTCATTTAATGCAAGGAGGTCTTCAAACAGTATATATTCTTATCTAACAAGGTAGTCTTGCATCTACTCATTTCCTGAAAGAGATCCAAATAAATCTTGAATATGCAGCTCCTAGTCCAGTATTTGCCATGACACTTTGGTTCTTACCTGTTTGATTATTAATGCAGTCTGGGAAACAATAATTTGATTTGCAATCACTATAAATATGGCTCTTACATTTGAATGAGCTGATGATATTGATACCCTATCAATGAGAACGTTCCATGATAAATGGCAGCTTAATGGAAATATTAGCCTTATAACACGTGTTATAAATGCTACCCCCTTTGTCTGAGAGTCAAGTTCATCAAATCCATTCTCAGAATGTATTCTTTCATGAAGCATTGTCCTTCAAATTGTCCTTCAATTGCCTTAATTGGCCACTCAGAGAGTGTGATGCTAAAGGATGGCTTCCAAACAAATTCAATAAACAGAAATAATAATTGCCTCAACAGTTTTTACCACATGAGGCTTTTAATGCACCACTTTACCGAGGCTTCTGCTTCTGGATTCTTCATGGGATCAAGAATCGCATCTACATGTGTCCTTCTTGCGGGGTTTTTCTTCCTCTGCTCTTCTGTGTGTTCCAGTACACAACCACCAAGTGGCATTATGCTATAGCAGAATTGCACAAATGCAGAAGGGCTTCATGCCCAATGCAGAGATATACCAGATTCTCCTCATTAGAAAAAACAAAATAAAACGAACGTTTGCCATGACCATGCGACATCCGCAAGATGGCATTGCTATTCGAAGCACCTGCAAACTACCACTGCCCATTCGCCTCCAGCCTTTTCATGCTGCAGAGCTGCTTCTTTATTCCTCACAGTTGATCCATTTATCAACCCTGATTTAGTTTTGCATTCAAAACACATTTAAATAATAGTGACATTATTTTTGCAGAAATAAAATGAAGTTTGCTTCTGCTGCCCTGTTGCTAAACACATTTCCTTGGGGAAAAGTCTATTTTGTTCAAAAGGGAACGTATTTTTTTAAAGTGAAAATAAGTGAGCTTCACTAACCAGGCATCATGCCTTCTTTTCATGAACAATCATGTGTGGCTGTTCACCCACAACCCTCTCCTTCTCCCAGCCTCTCTCTCTCTCTCTCTCTCTCACACACACACACACGCACGCACGCTGCAGCAAGAATGTAGGTTTTGGCCATATCTCTGTTGGCCCAGGTGGCGACCCCCAAGCCTCTTTGCCACTCTCCGTTTGGGAGGCCCCCCAGAGCTGCTGAACCCCAGCCCCAAAGTCCAGCTCTAGCTGTACTACTGCCTCAATATAGCAGCAAGGGGTTAATCCAAGCCTAAAATTGTATCACATGTATTGGATGGAAACAGCTTTGGTTGCCTGGGTGGATGACTTTTGCTAGGGGGCCTGAAGCCCTCTTGGTTCCTCTGGATCTTTCAGTAGCTTTTGACACTATTGACTATGATTCTGGATCACTTCTCTGAACTGAGTTTAGGAGGCATGATGATAAAGTGGAACCAGCCCTTCTTGGAAATAGTCTCAAGTCCAAACAACACATTCTACTTATCTTGTGCTAGGGTTTAGTGCATTTTTCTTCACTTTCATATAAGCACAAGTGGTTCCAATCCAGACTGGGACTCTGGCAGTTCAGGGGAGGAAGGTTTAAGCTTCCTTCCAACTGGCTTTTCTCAAACCCACACACACACAGATGGAGAGGGAGAGGGAGAGGGAGAGGGAGAGGGAGAGGGAAGGAAGGAAGGAAGGAAGGAAGGAAGGAAGGAAGGAAGGAAGGAATAGATGAGATAAAGAAAAAGGAAAGAATAAGTGGGGGTGGAATTTGGGTTGGGGCAGGACAGAGGAAGGTTTAATCCTCCTCTCCTGAAGAGCTATGCTCTCAATCCAGATTTAGGGCCAACATGCGCAAGACAGTTAACAGACTATGTAGTTTGGCCATGAGCCCACTGTCCAGAAAGGATCAAGTCCATCTTAGCACCGTGCCACCTAAATTTAATCCAGATACAGTATTTTGCTTTTACACACACACACACACACACACACAAGGTAGGCTGAACTCCAGTGATGCACTTGGTAGAACACATAATTAGATGCACAGAAAATGGTGCTGGGTGACTTCTGTGCCATTCCATAGCCATTGGCCTGTGGGCTTTCATCTGGCCCCCATCTTCTCAGTTTCTACCTGAAACCATGAGGAGAATTCATCTGAAGCTTTGGACTGATGAGTTGTCAGTATGCAGATAGTACCTGTTTTTTTATTTATATGTGTATTTATAGGCCACTCATATCTGCCAAAGCCTTCCTAGGCAGCTAGTTCTACCTCTCTTTTCCACCTACACATACCAGGGATGCTATGGAATTCTCGAACCAGTTTCTAGGGTGAAGAAGTGTGAACTAGCTGAGAATTAAGACAACACAAAATTTATTATGTTCTATTGTATTTCAATGTATCTTATTGTGTTGTAAGCCACCCCGAGGCTTCGGCAAGGGGCGGCATAGAAATGTAATAATAATAATAATAATAATAATAATAATAATAATAATAATAATAATAAAAGTACTGCGGGTCTGGAAACCTGCTACTCCCAGTAGAGGTTTATTATTGATCTTGGATGGGGTCGCACTCCTCCTGAAGGTGGAACTGTGGAGTCTGGAACCTCCCAACCCTGTGCTAACTAGGAAGCTCCAGTGCATGTGGCCTCCTCAAGAGGGGCTTACCAGTTTAAGCAGGTATGCTAGCTGGACCCCTGTCTGGAAACACCAGATCATGCTCTGCTTAGCCAGGCCTTAGTTGTCCAGTCCAGACAACGGTGATGCGCTGTTCATGGGGCTGCATTGCAATACACAAAACACCTTGTCCACCCAGGTGCTGGTGGGGACCGACATGGTCAGACCATATGACATGCATCCCGCACCCTCTGCACTGGTTACCAGTGTCTTTCCAAGCCCAGGTAACAACAGCGGCACTCGTCTTGTTTTATATACTGCCCTGCTGCCACATGAATGGTTTAAATTTTCCCAGCCTTGTCTGATGAGCCCTGGTACTATATCTGTGCTGTTCTCAGTGGGCCTACAGGTCCTCCAAACAGTCTCACCATAGCCTATCACATCTCTTAACATTTCACAGATGGAAACAGATAGGCTGTTGTTCACGAGCAGTGCTTCTCTGGCTGAAATCTCGTATTCTTTGCTTGTTAAACAGTGGAAGGGACAAAGTAACCCCAACTCAACTTCATCACATATATGAAGGAGGGTGTAACAGGTCAGGATGTCAAATGTGAAGAGGCAGGTTACACATTACATGGAAAGAAAAAGGTAGGAGCACTACATTGCATTTATACTGTTTAGATGACATTGCAACCATTCTTCCCCCCTCTGCATAGGCATTTTATCTTGAAACAGGGCAACAAATTACACACAGAGCAATACCAGTCTGCTGCAGAAAAAGGCAAGTGCTATTTTGAGCTGCATCAGTACAAGTATCAGTTCCAAATTACATAAAGTACTAGTTCCTCTCTCCTCAGTAATGAGGTGGCTTCCTTTTGAGTGTGTCAGGGTACCACAGCTTAAGAAAGATGCAGATAAAGTGGAAAAGGTTCAGAAATGAGCAACAAACATCAAGGGACTAGAACAAAGCCCAAGAGAGAGCAAAAGAATGGGGAGTACTTAGCCATGAGAAGAATATAGGGAGATATTTTATATTTATTCATTAGATTTAAATCCCACCTTTTTTCTTTTAAAGAACTCAAAGTGGCTTACATCATTGTCCTCCTCCTGCTCTCAGTCTTATTCCTGCAACAACAACCCTGTAAAGTAGGTTGGGCTGGGAGACTGTAACCAGCCCAAAGCCACCCATTTGGCTCCATGGCCAAGCAGGGACTAGAACCCAGATTGCCTGATTCCTAGTCCTGCTCTTAACTGGCACACTGCACTGGCTGCCAGTATATGATAGCTCTCTTCAAGTACTTGTCCCAGAGGAGTGCCAGGATTTTTCCTAGGGCGATTGGTGCAATTAGAATGTCCAATTAAAAACAAGAATTTAACGTGCTTAGCATTTTTGTAATCCTTTAACTTAACATGTATTTAACTAGAAAGGCAGTTCTTTACCTTCTTTGTGCTCCCTACATACAGATTGTTAAGGGTGGATAGGCTTTGCAGCGCTTTAATATAGCTGGTTACTCCCGGCGCTTGCTGCGAAAGCTATACAAACACTGCCCTCTAGCGACAAGGGGGCGCTCTGCAGTTCTCTTGCTGGCGATTTCTCGAGGGTGGATGACGCGACTACGCGCGGGAAAGAGTCAAAACTGGCGAATGGGCGGAGCGTCCCAAAAGCGATCCAAGACTTCCTTCTTCTTCGTATTACGGCCTGTTGAGACGGCAAGTTCAAACCAGGAAGTAAGTAGAGTTTTCCAAAGTTTTTTCCTCCCCCGGTTTCCTAACAATCGCTCAGATCATTCCCACGAAACGTTACTTGTCAGAAATAGTTTAGAAATAGTTTAGAAAGTAAAGAATGTTGCTAAGATCGAGTTCCCAGGTGCATTGTGCATTGGAAGTCAGTTCTTTCTCAAGAGTTAGACTGTATTTCCTACAAAGAAGCGATCGTTCTGGATTTTATTTCTTTAAGTAAACCAGGTTTTTCTTCCACTCTTGCTTGGCCAGAAGTTTTCGCGCCTGTTAACAAGGATATGCAGACGTATGTAAAAAAAAATTGATGTGCAAGCGAAAAGAATTCCCGAATATTGGCAACTCCGCTAGAATAAATTAACCCTCCTGTTCTTCCTAGGTTTTCTGGTAATGGATCCATTTTTGGCACTATTGAACTCGCTATCAAGGGCCATTTCTCCAGATGAGCTTTCAACTCTCAAGTTTCTGTGTATGGAGCACATTGGGAAAAAAAAGCTCCAGAATGTAAACAGCGGCCATGAGCTTTTCATCCATCTCATAGAACAAGAAAAAATAAAACGTGACAATGTGGAATTTTTAAAGGAGCTGCTAATTAACCTGAAAAGAGAAGATCTACTAGCCCAGGTGACGCAGTTTGAAGAAGGTACAACCAACGATCCAGTGAATCAGCTGGATAGTCAAGAAAAATGTAAGTGTCAAACTGTTGTTTTTCTAACCTGATGAAGAGGTCTTTACTCCACAAAAACTTGTAGCAGTAAGTCCTATTGAACATGACAGTACTTGCTTCTGGGTAGACACACACAGGATGCTGTCAAGCTCTTAGTCCTGCAGGACTCATTTCTGTGTGGCAAAATAGTATATTGCTACATGGGACCCTTCCAAGCTACCAAGCCCTAATAATTAGAAACAGTTGTGTAGCAATGCTGTTTTTCTCCCTGTGGTCAGAAAGAAAAAGGTGGGAAAGCACAGGAGAGCAATGAGAAGATGTTGTCCTCCAGTCTTCTCCTAGGAAAATTCCAATAAAGCAGAGTGATGATGCAGCAAAGACATAATTTGGAAGCACACATGCTGCCCAGTACACCAGGAGAACTTTAATTGCTACATAGGGATATTCTGTAAGGTAATCATGGGTGCTTTGCTCAAGTGGGAATTATGCTTCAACTCATGCAAGCTGTTTCCAAGTTTGGACAGTTCTTAAGGATCTCCAAGAGCAGATTTTCAGGAAACCAGTGCATAAGAAAGATGTGAACGTTCTTTTCCATGAGCAAAACCTCAGGCACACTTTGCTGGATCCAACTTTTATTTCAATGTAATTATTGGAAATGATGGGTAAAGGGCTGTGTTCAGCCTACCTATATGATCCTCTAATCATATGCATCTGTGCTCAAATGGAACTCTCATTGTGTTCAGTGGTTCTTACTCCTATGAAAATGTATATAGTATTATTGTCTGAATTCATATATTTAGGAATGTCTACTGGAATTCTACATGGTACTGTTCCAAGGGATTTTGCTGCCTGAGGCAAAGCCCAAATGACCCCAACACTTAAAAACTTTGTACAATATTGAGATACCCACTTTCTGCTTTTGTCTAGCTCTGTTGTTTAAACTGGCTTCCTGGCTAGGCAAATCCTGGTTCTTTCTTCTAATTTAGCTTGATCTGGATCAAACTGTTATTTAAAATTAAAAGAAAAAGAGCTGGATAAAACATTGGCAGCCCTAGTAGCATTTGTATTTCTTCAACAAGCCAAGGTGGTTAGGTAAATAGCATGCCTATTTCTATCAGCTGTGATATCTGCATCCCCCTCCCCCAAAAAAACAACAACCCTACCCACCTGTTTATGTTAAGAGAATTTTGCCAGGAAAGATGTGGCTGCTCTATTCCTATTTCATATACAGAAGAAAGAACAGGTATTTACTATGCCAATAAATAAAAAATCAGAAATACTTCTTCAATCAGTCTGAAGGATTGAAGGCGCGAGTGAAAGAAAGGGATGTTTTCCAGCCAGCCTGTTCGGATTTTTTCCTTCCTAACAGCAGGTTTTCTAGGGAAACTGGCAAGGAAGAGTAACTAAATTGCAATGAGAGGTCCCTTGCATGCCTGCACTGATGCTCCGTCTGTCCCTTTCTGCCTAGCTTATCTGTGTCTCTTCTTCCTTTTGAATTGTTTCAAGAAGCTTCACTAGGAAGCAGGGCTGGCAATGGATAGGAACTAAAAACAGCCTACAGGCTGTTAGTTGACAATCTTTAAACATAGGTTGAAACTGATTAACACATAATGAAATTTATGGTTAGCCAGGAGCTGTATCCACCTTCATGTAAGAAAAACCTTTGAGTAGTGGCAGTTACTGGGAACAGCGCCCTAACTACATGCGTTCCACTTTGAGTGAATGTCAAATGCTAACCTGTGTTTGATGGTGACGCTGAGCACTCTCTAGAGAATAACATTAGATACCCTCCTGTGAATCAGTGATTTGACCCAAACTATTTCTTTTCTAGATAAGCTGGACAAAGCTTTTGAAATCATATGTGAACATGTTGGAAAAAACTGGAAAAAGCTGCCTCGGAAACTTGGGATTTCTGAAGCCAAAATTGATAGAATTGTAGCCGCCAATCCATTTAACTTGCAAGAACAACTAATGAAATCACTTCTAGAATGGCGTAAATTAAAAGGGAAGGAAGCAAAAGTTGGTGATATAATAAAAGCCCTCAGGGACTGTCATATGAATCTAGCAGCGGACTACGTCGAAGAAGCTTTGCAATCTGAAGTCTGAAATGCATAAAATCACTGAAAAAGACTTTGCTAAGACATTCAGTTAAACAATCCCATTAAAAAGACTGCTTAATTGTCACAGAAAACATGAGGCCTTTGCTTGCAATATATAATCTACTCATGCTATTGCACATAAACTTGTTTCCTTGCTTTTAACTCAGAGTTCAGAATGCTCAAGTGGTTTTTAATTCTGTCATTTGCTTCTCAAGACTAATTTGCAGAGCAATCCTAAGGTCTTGGCAAGCTAGGAACCAGTTTACACCAACATTAGTATGACTTAGTCAAGACCTTCTGCACTCCCAACCCTGACCCTACAAATGTGGAAGGCCGGATATATGTGATCTGACTTACATACAAATTCAACTTTAAAACAAATTTCTGTTTTCAGGAAACAGAACTCATTTGTAACCTGAGGTCTGCCCATATTTTATTTGAGAGATGGCAAAAGTAGAACCCAAGACAAACAACAAGGGAACTTATACCCCCTTTCTTAGAAGATTAATCCCTGCTGCCTTACTGGTGAAACATGATGTGCATTTTCAAATCACATGTTGTATGCCTGGGCCGCAAGAGTTACGTCAAGAGGTGATGGAGAAAGCATGGTCAGGACTAGAACCAACATGACATGCAGAAGGCCTCTTGGGCACTCAGAGATAGGACAATTGTCATTTCTCACCTACAATATGCTGGCACCAAATATGAAAGCTCCTGGTTAATTATATAGGTGTGTAGAACAATACAGATTTCTTCTATAAGAAATCCTTGGTCCTTTTCCAAGCCATATCCTACCCTTTGGAGGTAAGCACCTGGCCACCTCCTCCCTGTGGCCTGCTGAAGCAGATGTTGCCCCAGGTGGGCTGGGGAAAGGAAGAGCCCCACAAGGGATAAATGTTTGTCCGTTTTGCAGATGGGATGCAGGGATGGTAAGACAGCCCATTTAGAAGGACAGTAAACACATTCAGTGAGCCTGCAGCCACTGCCTACATGTGCCTTATATGCTTATGTAATTTAGCATCCTGAAACATGTATTGGCTGCCTACTTTCCCCTTTCACTTATAAATATACTGTTATTACATTTATAGCACACATTATCCCTTTTAACAAAGAGCCCAAGACAGCTTACATAGTCTTCCTCCTCCTATTTATCTGCACAACAACCCTGAGAGGTAGGTTAGACTGAGAATAGCCCAGAGTCACCAAGTGAGTTTAATGACTAGATCCCTTATTTCCTGGGTTCCAATCCAATACTCTACCACCACACCACACTGGCTGTCATGCATTTCTCATTCCTGTCATACAAACACAAGCATCGAACACCTTCATTCTTTGTCATATATTCATAATCTCACCTGTGAACACTGTGCACATGCTTCTCCTGCAGGGCTTGGCCTGGTTAGCTGGCCGTGATGGCAAGTGAGTGTGCAAACTGGCCTGACGCATGGTGTTGGGTTATGCACCTCATGCTTGCCGCTGCCACCACCATCAGACCAACCAGACTCTTGAGACAGATAATGCATCGTGATTCTCCTTGCCCTGCCCAGGCGTGGCTGGGGGTGGCCGGATCCTAATTAAGGATGCATGCACAATATAGATACTAAAAATGGAAACTCAGCCAAGACGGGTAAGTCAGCTTTTCCCTCTTTTGCCTAATAGTGTGGGGGGTGGGGTGGCAGCCTCTCCAAAGCCAGCCAGAGGTGTACTTTTCTGGTTGCTTAGTAATCCTAGTCATTTACAGAGTGGGTTCATTTCCATGTTGTCTTTATTAAGCTAGGGAGTAGGTAAATAACAGCACAGCATGCAATAAGAAGACAGAAGTGCAACCACAACCTAAGTTCAGGTTGCAAAGGGCCTCCTGCTCCTCTGTAAGAATGCCATGAATCTTTAGTGCTTGTGTCATGCACATCACAGGCTTTGAACACTGGAAATAAGCCATACAGGTGGTTAGAATTATCAGCATCATACTTGTCTTTTATGTAGGATGCATGTTGCTTCAGTTCACAGGAGCCTTTCCCAGTTTGTTGGCCACATCCCTAATTGTGTTCCATCTTGAATGTGTGAGTCCACACCAAGTTTTCTGTTCTTAATGTTGCTGGTGAAGGCAGCAGAAATGGAATTTCATTCAGGTCTTTAAAAGAGGTTTTCTTTCCTCACTCCACCCCCCATCACTGATTCTGTAGCACAAAAGTGTCCATTTCCAAGTAAGTTGCTTTGAATAATGGACTTATCCACAATTGCAACGATGGCACCCATATTCCCTCAGAACATCAGGAAACTGGATATTCTGTGGCTGGTAGGCTATGGCTTCGGTCAGATGTTAGGACGGGGTGCAGAGCTTGGGAGTAGTCCTGGACCCAGAGTTGTCCTTGGAGCACCAGACGGCAGCTGCGGCCAGGAGCACCTTTTATCTGTGGCTGATATATCAGCTACATTCCTATCTGGATGGGCAGAATCTAGCAATGGTAATCCACACTCTGGTAACCTCATGTTTAGTCTACTGTAATACACTTTGCATGGGACTACCTTTGGAAACAGTCCAGAAACTTCAGCTGGTACATAATAGGGCAGCCCATCTCTTGACAAGGATGGGCAGTTACAGATGTGTAAAAACCTGTCCTTTTCCAATAGCTTCAGTTACCAATTGAAGTCTGGGCCTGCTTTACGCTGCTTACACTGATGTATAATGCCGTAAACAGCATAAGACGCAGATATTTAGAGGAACATCTGCTCCTGTATAGACCAAGCCAGACCCTAAGATCATCTATGGAGCTCCTTCTCCATGAGCCACCTTTAAACGTATTAAGGAAGGTGGCTACAAGGGGAAGGGTCTTCTTGGCAGTGGTGCCCCAACTATGGAACCAGCTTCCCAGGGAGATGTACCTGGCACCCACCTTTTATACATTTTGGCTCCAGGTTCGGTTTTATTCTCTTGCTATTTTAAGAGTTGACTAGGATGTTTTGATTTTTACACTAGTTTTTATTCATCTGATGATTGCTTTGCTATGGATTGGTTGTTGTTATTATTTACCTGTTTAATTGTTTAGCATCCTGAAAACATGTATCAGTTGCATAAAACATGCATTGGTTGTTGGTTGTTTAATTGTTGATATATTTGAGCATTTTTGATTATTCTGGAAGTGTTATTAATATGTGTTATTGATTTGTTATTCTCTGTCTTAAATAATTGTATTGATTGTACACTGTTCTTAGAGTTGTTACTATAGAATGGTATATAAAGGCTTTAAACAAACAAACAAATGAACTATCTCTG
The DNA here is from genome assembly GCF_004798865.1 of Varanus komodoensis. Lineage (NCBI taxonomy): Eukaryota > Metazoa > Chordata > Lepidosauria > Squamata > Varanidae > Varanus > Varanus komodoensis. The sequence continues at coordinate 2,207,408 of NW_025335761.1, forward strand.
ACCAAAAGAGATTCCCTGAAAGCCCCTGCCCCTCATCCTGCATCAGACAAAGGCATATCTGTGGATGAGCACATTTCATATTTTATAGTTTTTAAACTGTAAAAGCATTCATTTGTATTATTGTGCTGATGGTGGTTTATATTGCTCTCACCCCCACCACCTGTCCATTATATTAATCATGGATTTCAGTGTTGTGTGCATAAGATGGTTTCAGACTGGTGTTTTGTAGTACGAATGGACACAAACGGAGGAAACCATGTGCATTTGGTCAGCTGTTCATTTGAGGAATGTTTTTCTATCTGATGGGGACAGAGGGAGGGAGAGCCAGGAAGAAGCAGCAGAACCAAATAGGAACATCCCCTCTTAGGCCTGTGGAATGGAGGTGCCTCATCCCTGCAAACACATTTACAAATAAATCCCAGTAGTATGTCAAGGGGACATACTAATGAATAGGCATGTATAAGATTGTGCTGTTAGGCTGCAGTCCTTTACTCGCCTGAGAATAGGCCAATAGGACCTAAATCTGAGTAGGCAAGTACTGGCTTAAGCTATTAATTTTTTAATACTGTATTTGTACTGAAGCAGACATAGGTAAGATACCGATGACCTTTTATTACATCCCCACCAATTGAATGTGCCCAGCTATAAAACAGTGTGACAATATATTTTAAATTTTGCAGTTAAATGTACATAGTCTTTCGTGAAGATTTGCTACCAGTCAAAATCCATGATAATCTTTTCCAGTAACTTTGCCCACCTTTTTTAAAATTACTGGTTGAGCAGTGTTTTATAGTAAATACTTCATGATACTCTCTTATCCAAATTCTACACATGAACTCATGTAAACCAAGTTTTGTGTATAAAAGTGCATGTTTGTGCATGTCAAAGCTGATGCATTGCATGTCTACAAAAACTGGTGCTAAACACTAAGAGAAGTACGGTATCCCTTAAGGCTGTTTACAGCAATATATATCATATTGTTCATTAGACAAGATCATTCTTGGCTAAGACACTTTATTTTCATATAAACACCTGGCTCAGAATGCCAGGTATCATCTCTGTTCAAAGACAAAATCAAATTCCATGTAATTTACACATTATTAAATTTTCAACTGACGTTAAAGCCCGCCTTGCTTTTGGAGGCTTTCATGCCAAAACAAGGAGTTACATTTTAGAAGAAGTTGGAAAGTATCCAGCCTCATGGAAACTTTTTTATGCTTTGCAAAGGCAGTGTTGCCTAATGAAAAAATCTGGGCCTAAGGCCCTTAAGACAAAAAAAAATGCACAAATTTGCTAATTGCATATGTGCTATAGTTCCCCACTACTACCTTTCCCTCACTCATTTCAGTGGGCAGGACAGCAAGAGGGGAAGCCCATGTAGGCAAAAAGCCAGCTAATTCAGGGGATCCGATGCAACAGAGAGCATTTTTGTCTGGCCAGTGCCCATGGACAAAACTTGTTGGGGCAGATTGCCTCCTAGGGATCCAAGGCTCCAAATGGAAGATTTCGGACTCCAACCCTAGTGGGACATCCATTAACAGAGTCTCTACTCCTTTGCATGAAGCACAGCAAAAGTGGCCAAGAATAGATAAGATTTCTGGGAGATTTGCAGTAAATAGCAAGAACTTCTGACTCCCGATCATTTTAACAACAGTTGCAACACAATGACTTTCCTACTACCAAACTTATACTGCTGAATTGAAGAGAGTTTTCAGTAACCAGGGGTAATTTTTATGTGGAAGGGTTATGAACTCCATTTTTATTATACACAATGCTTAGGTGCAGAATCCATTTAGATCGAAGTCATTTGCACCAGGCTCCAGTTGGTGGATTTCTGGACTTTAAAACAATAAAAGAAGTAGATTTCATTTAATTTATTATGTTTCTGTACCATTCAAATAATTTAAAACATTTTTTATTTGTTTGGAGTCTGCCCACACCAGTGCAGAAACTCATGTAGTGTAATTCTGTGCACGCCAACTGAGGAGTGAACCCTACTGACCTCAGCAGGGCTTATTTCCAAGCAGTGAACATAAGATTGCAGTCCAATATTAAGCACTACGGAAGTGGGAACATGTAGCACTAGAAAACAGCCAACAGGGCATTGGGTTTTTGGTTTTGCTCCACTGACAAACAAGGTTGAGAAAGAGGATCACAGCTTTCTGTATTGCTCTGATGTGAGGAGGGGAGGTAGCACCCTGTACCTGAATCCCATCAAGAATCCTAAATTGTTTAGAGCTCAGTGGGGCAGAATGCCTCACCATTGGAGACCCAGATATGTAAATCTAATTATGCTTCAGCCACATTGAAAAGCAAAGCTGCCAAAGCCAAATGGAAGTTTCTAATAAAAGATAGATTCCTTTATAGAGGCTAAAGAAGGGAACACATTTGAATAATTGTACTATTGCTGTTTGAATGGGAGTTGAATCATAGAGTAGTGGCTCAAAAGGCCATCAGGTCCAATCCCTTGCGCAGGTGTACGGTTTTGCAAGAGCTCACAAACCGGCTGCATGAGCCTTACAAGGCATAAGGTGCTGTGCTGCTATTTTTTAAAAACTGCTGACTTATTTTGCTATGCATAACATATGTGTAAGCATATTTATCAAAACGCTCTCCAGGCAGGATACATCCTGCTGTGGAATATTATCCCCAGCATTGCAGACAACAGCAATGCCTTCTTTTTCTGCATTTGCTAGAAAACTAGGCAGTGACTGGATAGAATGGCTGGGCGGAGACTTCATTATGCTAGTCCTGGGTGTATTGTGTATGTAGGCATTAATTCCTGGGGTGGGACTCAAATCAAACTTTTAAAATGAGCTCAAATGAGTTACCCGTGCAAGAGCAGAGAAACTCCTCTGCCATGTTATACGCTTGTCTGCCAAAGGAGGTCTCCATTCTCTATAGGAGAGGATGTAATTATAAAGTTTAGCCTCTGTACCATACATTTAGCTTGTCACCATGTTCCCAAACAACTGTCTCAGTGCCATTATACCCAATGGTACTATTTGTGATAGCCCCAGATACATGGCAGAAATGTATCTTTAAGATATTACCCTAGAATGAGAATAGCCTATGGAGTTCATATATTATCCAGTAACAAATAATCAGCTTGTTCCAGTAACTGTGTGTGTGTGTGTGGATACCAAGCTAGTATAAAATATGCACAGTGCTGGAGAATGGTACCTAACTAAAACAACAAATTGAACTAATGTATAGAAACACTGAGAATCTGCTGTAGTGGGCTGGCATCAGTTCAGCTCTGTGAGTAGGCGGATGCTTTAAATAGCCTGAAACCAAATGGGTCCAAAAAGATATTCTCAGACATTTCCTGTGCAGATGTTCATGTTTTAAAATCTTCCAACGTTTCCAAATATTCCTTGAATATGCACATATTTGCTAAATGTTTGGTATTAAACATTTAGCATTTTCAGGAGCAGTCAGCTATTTGCTATTGTCAGTAACAGCAGTGTCCATTGTGTAGAAGACAACATTTGACAATATTTAATTGCTATCGAATAGTATTGGCTAGTATCAGATATGTAGTAACAGGTAGTCCTTGAACGGAATTTGATAAATGACTTTGGCATTAATAATATTAGGAGTCATCCTACCCTCAACGTAAATGATGCTCCACCAGCAGGATAGCTCTTGCACTGTTGAACATTTCCAGTCCCTTCCATGGAATGCTGTGCCGGGGAAGATGTTCTGTTGATAGTCTGCAGGTGAGAGGGGAGATCTGTTGGAGACATGCCAGGAATGTAGGTTTCCACATGACTGAAAAAGTTGTGGTTCTCAGTCACATGGTGAGCCTCCATTGAGAGAGGCAGATCTCTTCAAAAACTCACCTGTCACAGGTAATGCATAATGGACATATGTGAGGTGAAGAAGGGGCTTGGGTGTCCCCTCTCTTCATACATTCATGTTACCTCTTTCAGAGTGCCTAAGTAGAGCTAATGTGATCATCAAAGAAGATCTGGTGATGGTCACCAGTTTAGAAGCTTTAAAGGAAGTTTAGAGAAATTAATGAAGGATAAAGCTATCAATGGTTACTCGTAATGGTTATACACTACTTCCGGGATCAAGGAGAAGCACTATGTTTCTGAATATCAGTTTTTGCTCAGTACAGTAATTGCACTGTTGCCCTCACAGCTTGCTTGTGGAGTTCCACAGTGGCCAATCTTCTTGGCCACTGTGGAAAAGAAAAGTGGGCTGCAGAGGCCTTTGATCTGATCCAACAAGATTCTATTTATGTTCCTCTTAAGTCTCTAACCAAACAATTTGCTGAAAATTCCCCCCCCCAAAAAAAACCCAAACCCAAAACCTATTTTCCTTACCATCAAATGCTTAAAGTTTATTATTTGTTGCAGCACAAAGTATTGCCTTCCATTGTGATATTTCAGGTCCTGATATATTCAAGAGTGTTATTGTCCATTTGCTATTCTCAACCCTGACATTGTTTTGCAACAGGATAAATTTAATTTACAGTGTGCATTTGTAGACTATGGCAATGTTAATAATATAAAATATTTCTGAACTCTTATGCCTCTTTTTAAGCACAATGAACTTGTCATGAGAGTGGGTCAAATTTTCTACAGAATACATAATCTCAGGCTGCAACAAAATTTGCTTGACTATATTTAGTTATCAAAAATTTTGTTGGTTCAGGTCACTGTTAAGACTATCTGATGTTGGCTCAAACTCCACAAAGGCAGGAAATTGGTAGTTCAGGCTGATGCCTTAACAGCCATACCCATGAAGAGCAATGAAGTTGTCAATATCACCAATTATGTTGCTTATGAGTTACCCTCACACCTTTCCTTGATGTTTCAATCCCAAATCCACAAGGGGAGATTAGATGGTCTGGAGCCAACAAAATTATTGCCTTACAAAGCACTTGAGCCCTAGGGCGTTGCTACAGAAATTCCCATGCAGATTAATCCATGCCTGCATGTAGTCCTTTCATGCCCCTCACCCCTTCAGTTAGAAGCATAGCTTACTTTGCCTAGTGTATTGGGCTGGAATGGGCCTCAGGCTAAAATAATTAAGATATCTCTCCCATCTTTACACAGTTGCCAATGCTACTAAGAGGTAATTCTTGGCACAGTACTATTTTCACGGAATGGAAGTGTACCCGCCCCCACTGCCGCCTCAGGATGCCCTTGGCACAACCTTACAGCTGCCACAGGAGAGTCTGAGAAGTTTTTCATGAGGAAATTCTGAGCAAGGGTGGAAGATCTGTGAGAGGAAGAGGCTGGGGAAATCGCACTACTGAGCAGAGAAGGTCAAGAAGGAGAGAACTGCAGCCAAATATGCTCCCATCATATTTATCCAGCAACAGCTTTGAGGCCAGCGATTGGCGGGCTACAGCCTAAAGTTGCTTTCCATTCCAGGGCTACCTAGCTGTAGACTGGACTGAAAGGAGAGATCCTAATCATTCACTGGTGTAGCTGGTGTATTGGACTCCGTCCCTTCCTATTTTTTGTTGTGCTGAGACTTAAGTTGTAGATTAATTGGAATAGTTTTCTTCCCTCTTTCCCTCTCTTTATTAAATAAATTTATCAGCAACTATTTTTTACTTTCATTCGCAGTTTTATTCACTTTCCCAAGTTTCACAGTTGTGTTTTGAGTGGGTACATAATTTTGTAAAAACAAACTTACACAACAGACTACTTACAATAGTTTTGGTAGAGCTAGTCACTTTTTCCAAGAGCACAATCCTATGCAAGCCTGATTAAGCACACTGACCTATTTCCATGTAGAGGAGTATCTACTGTATGGCTATTAAACCTTTCCACACCACCTTTTTTTTTTAAATGAAATTCCTTCAAAAACCGGGGGGGGGGGTACTATTAACACTAATAGATTTTGTTTTTGTGTTTTTTCATCCTTACACAACATGAGAGGTGTGGAATTTCACAAAAAAAAAAAAAAAGTGGGGTGGAAACATTTAAACCATGCTTCCTGGAGTGCCATGGTCCCAATCCAATTTGGGACAACACACACACAAATGTAAAGCAAACTAGTAGGCATGTTACACAGAAGGTTGTTTGTCCTAAAGGAACAAATGTTCTGGGTTCAGTTTAGATGAAACAGACAAAAGCAGGGGATGTTAGTCTAGTCAGAAGAGGCAATAATCTCTATAGGGAGAAGTCAGGATGGACTAAAACTTCTTCTTTGGGATCGCAGTGCTTAAACACTACTAATCATGCCACACCTTGGAGGAACCTGGGATGTGTTCATGCCTATTACTTGATAACTATTAAGTTCCTGGCCTATTTGAGATCTATTAACTTGGAGTGACTTAACTAAGTCATACTATTGAATGTCTGTCTTGAGAATCTCACTAGATGTGAATAGCTTTATGACAGAATTGCTTGCTTTTGGTTTTTTCCAGGTCCAGGCCCCCCCCCCCCGCCCCCCTTAGCTTTGCCTTTACACCAGGTCCCAGGCTGGACTTCTAGAAGGGATGCATCATGTCACACAAAATATTGTGTATTCTATGCCAAGCAGCCTGCTAACACTGAGCATTGTAATGTACATGCCACCATAATTACTCACAGAATTTGCATACAGTGTCACCACTGGCAGAAGTATATATGGATTTTGTATGCAATTGAGGCAACACATACAAGAAGGAGTTTTAAAGTGTTATTCCCGCTGGGTGGATTGTGGCCTAGTGGAAAAGCTTTTAACATTTAAATCAACAGTATCTGTTCATTTCCTGACCATGGCAGGTGTCCAAATACAGGCAGGCAAATGAACACAATACTGGCCTGACTCATAATGCTGCTTGGTGGGCTTTGTGACCAGGAAAGCATAGGTTTGGTTTTGTTTATACTCTTGTCTATCGATTTCCCTGAGACTGACACAGAAATTTCCCAAATTTCTTTCTAACGTGGGTGAACATTTCTTTCTATGGATTATGTTTAATCTATTTTAAAGGGTTCCTAACTTAACCCTTTACACTGAATCAAAAGCAGAAACATCTAACCCACTAAAGCCTTCCTATTCCTAGACGAAGTAATACAACACACCAGAATGCAGTGTTTTGTATATTAAGCAGTTTTGTATATTAAGCAGTTGAGTGCTGGACTGGGACTGGGGAGTTCTGTGTTTTAGTCTGCACCCTGCCATGGAGCTCATTGGGTGACTTTGGGTCAGTCATGGACTCTCAGTCTAACCTCACAGAGTTGTGAGAATAAACTGGAGAGGAGGAAAACCTTGTATGCCTTTGGGTTCCTTACAAGAGCAAGAAAGGTAGATATAAATGCAATGTGACAATGATGGTGAAACATTCCACCTTTTCCAGTCGCCAAATTTCTCAGCATCTGATAACACTTGAAAGCATGGGACATGCAGAAAAGAAAGAACCCAGCCTTTGACTGAAAGAGCTTCCATATTCATTTCACCAAAGGGTCCAGCTTGGTGTAGACAATGCCTTACACCATACTCTAGAAAGCTGGGGGAGAGGGAATATCAGACTAGGACCAGGAAAAACTAGGTTCAAATTCCCACTAAGCAATGTAGCTCACTGGGAGATCCAGAAATGACTAGCTTTGCACATCACAACAAGCAATCAGAGCTTTTTTTAAATCATTGTGGCTTTGTTTTGTTGTCTGGACCCAACTGAGATATATCACCATGGCTTGTTTCAGGCCCAGAAAACTAAATAAGAAACAATGTTCTGCTGCATGGTTTCTGCTTACTGTGATGGTCTGCCATGTTATCCAGACTCAGGAGCTCACCTTTCCATTCATGATGAAAAGGCATCATAGAGTTCCATGGAAAGAGCAACTACAGAATGGGCTGCTCCAGGCAACTGATCTCTACTACCCACAGCATCCTAGCAACAGATATCATCATCACTTTCTTTGTTTCTATTGGCTGAGTTAAGCAGTGTGTCCTGAGTTATGCATCTGTTTACTTTGTGAAATAGGGAGAAAGCAGGTAAATACCTGGAGGGAGAGGGAGGGAATTGCAGCAAAAATGTTTAAGGTTATTTTTTTAAAACCCTTAAGGGGTTGGCTTGCTTGGAAGCATTAAAGAGACAGAGGTATAACTGGGGTGGTGAAAGGGATAACTTGCCTCAGATCTCAGTGGACCAATCAGGAAGAGGCAGCTGAGACTGACAGGGAACAATGCTGTAATGAAGGGGATTTTGTTTGCACGGGCTGCTGGGAAGCATGGTGAGAACAGGAGATCGTTGAGTCGGGTGAGGTTTGTAATCATCTGTCAGGTAAAACATAGTAAGTTACTGCAACTTGTGGCAACCCCCACCCTTGTTTAACTTGCTGTGCAACTCCACCCATTATATCTATGGCAAAGCCCTCACAGGGTTGTTGTAGGTACAAAATGGGTGGTGTATCCATGTATATCACCTTTAGCTCCTTGGAAGAAAGGGAGGGTAGAAAGGTACTAAGTATCAGTAAAATGAATGAGAAAGACTATGCATATACATGGCTCTGCATCAAGGTAACAGAAAAATCAGGTGTACATGCATGTGTGTGCACCAACCCTAGGCTTATAGTAGTGATTAGAAGAGGCTTGTGTTCATGCCAGCTCCTGCCCTATGGCTAGCAGGCCGTGCCATGTGCAGCATCAAGTTTTTGCCATTCCAATGCATATGCTCAACAAGCGACATTTGCAGAGGAACGGGGGAATTAACATCTCAGTGTCGTGGTTAAGTACATGCTGGAATTTGTTATGGCTACCCAATTAGGTGGTTGTTATATTTTTGCTTTGCATATGTATTTGCTTGATCTTTTTCCTTCCACATCTGCTTCAGATTCACATAAACATTCTCAGAGCTCTCATGAGTTGCTGTGCTATGAATCTGTTTCTGTGATTTTCAATTGCCATCTCTGCTGGTTTGAACCTGGGTTTAACCCTCTAAAAACTGTACATATCTGCTTAGAGCAGCCTTCCCCAACCTTGTGCCTTCCAGAGATGTTTTAACTGCAAAGGCCACAATTCCCAGTTAGTGGCCCTGACAGATGGGAATTCTGGGAGTTGTGGTCCAAATGTCTCTGATGGCCACCATGCTGAGCGAGGCTGGCTTAGAAAAACTGTTATATATACCTATTGCTCATTCCACACAGGTGTAATTCTTGTCAAATCCTGACATATTCCTACCCATTTTGGTGTTGGAAGGTTACAGAACCGCAACTGATCAACAAGGTAATAATGCAAGGAAGGAGTAAGCAAAGGACTAAGAGAGAAGTCATTTTGGCAGCTAATATTATTTAGAAACTTACAGAGACCTAGAACATACATCACTTCCAACAGCAAACAGTACCCAAGTTGCGAACATCCGAGTTATGAACAACCTGTAGTTACAAATGAACTTCCATAAAGCCTATTTTTATTATTACTGCATAAAATCATCATCACCATAGAGAGGTATCACTATAGAGAAAGAGGAAGTGAAAGGGTAGAGAGACCTTCAAAGCGTACCCTCCAGCCCCACCATGCAAAGGGAAATCTCTGACATTTCCTTGCTGCAAAAAGGAAATGCTGGTGAGTTCTTGGGGTGGGGGGGTGGGGGGAGGCCACTAGGCATATTCACAAGTTTCTCGCTTTCACAGGGGTCCTTCACCCATAACCCCCACAAATGTGTAGGGCTGACAAAAACATGATCCAGCTTACATACAAATTCTACTTAAAGATGAATTTCCATTTTCTCAGGAACAGAACTCATTCGTAACCCAAGTTCATTGGGATTTCTACCCATATAAACTGTTTCGAGCTTTTTATTGAAAAAGGAAGTATATACAGTGCCTTACTGAAATATGCCTTTCATTATTCCACGTTTGCTTTGTTACAACCTGAAACTGAAATGGATTTAATTGGTATTGTTATTTTTGCTGTGATGTGCCTAAATAACAACCCACTTGCCTTCAGAGTGTCATCATCACATAAGGATGACTTGCCTGGATCAGACCAAAAGTAAGGCACCCTGTTTCCCCACAGTAGCCAACTAGAGGCCCAGGGAAACCTACAGGCAGGACATGAAGGCTCTAGCTACCAATATCCTTGTTCTTCATTAATTTGACAAACCTCTTTTTATCACAATCTAAGTTGGTAGCTATCACAAATTCATGAGCAAGTGACTTTGACAGTTTAACTGCTTCCATTTGTCCTGAATCTCCAAAATGCAGATTCACCACAAGTAACACAAATACATTTAAAAATAACACATAATTGTCTTTCCCTTTTTCGCCTTATCTAACAAATGCAATGTTACTCCAACTCAATAATGAGTTAGATTTATTAATAAAATCTGGGCAAATAAGGGCTGAGGTTACAGTCTAATGGCATTTGCTTTGGAGTAAGGTTTATTGAAGTGGGGCTTCAGAGTAAACACAGATAAGATTGTTCTAGAATTCTACTACACTTCATAAAAATGGAGGAGTTTTACACTAAAACTCTTGACTTCCATAAGCAAAGAGATGGCATACATTTAAATGCACACACATAAAACAAATGGGCATTACCCTTGACATAAATCTGTCCTCTTGTTCTATGAGATAGCCTCAGGGCCCTCTTCTGTCTCCGTGGAGTATGGTCTCTCATTTAACCTGCTTCTTCTGCTCTAAGGGGAAGGGTTGCATTTAGGTCACATCATTGTACTAAGAAAATAAATGTAAGGCAAAGTCATCTAGCCAAAGGACAGAATGAAAACATGGTGCTTTATGCATAGAGGAGGAAGGGAAGAACCGTGGAGGCAATTTATTTTTCCAGTGACGATTTTTAAACAATGGTTATGATAGGTTAGAGAAGTCCAAAGCAAATACTGGACACCAAAGAAAACAATACACAGGAAACGTCAGGAAAAAAAATGAATATATGTATAGTATATATGTATAGTAATGCTTGGGTTAGTGCTTTAGGGTGTTCATACAAAGTACTCCACATAGATTATTTCAGAAATATGTACATAGTCGATTAGGGCTGGAATCCCCAGACTTTGGAGGAAAGCAGGAAATGAAACTGAGAGATGAGTGATTTGCCAAAGGCTACTGATGAGGCAATTTCTGAACTGGGGCTATCCAGCTCATTGCACAAACTGCTCTTTCACACTGTTCTAAATATTTATTAGCATGAAATAAATCCAGTTCAGAACCTGAATAAATACTATAATTAAAATCCTGCTTCTGACAAATACCTGTCCTCTTATGTCATGATTGCCAAAAAAGCAAGCAAGGGAATGGTGTAAAAAGGGATGCAGCTATACTTATTCACTCCAAATTTACATAAAACAAGCAATAAATGTACAAACAAGCAGTTAAAAAGACTATTCTCTTTAAAATCTGAGTTTCAACATGTCAAGAGTTCAAAAAAGGAACTTTCATATATCTTGATTCATTTGAATTTGATTCTATGATTGGGTTATTCTTTTGGATATATATTCAGCGGATCTTGTTGTGCTTGATGACAGACGGTGATGATTGCTGCCCATGATGTAGAATGTGATTGTAGCTAAAAATATCATGCCATTTTATAAACCCTATACAAAGAACCATCTGTATACAAGTGCAATCTCTTAATGAACTTTGCATAGCAGAAATGAGAACAATAACAAAGGATCAAAGAACCTCTTATCACTCAGGAAGCTATTACTACAGCATCATTCTCTGTATTCTGTAGTAGAACCACAGAGACAATTTTCTTTCAAGAGAATAAATTAAATAATCTACAGTGCAATCCTGTGGCTACTAGACAGAGTCTAGATGGCCATAACATAATTTGGACTAAGTCCGAGCTTTAACCTCAGAGTTTCCTGGCAGTGTTTTCACCTCCTCCTCTCATACTCCAAGGTGCCACACTTGAACATCCAGTTTTGGTCACGAAAGTGTTAGTCATGGCAAGGAGAGCACAATGGCAACCTTTGCTTCTGCATTTCTCTCCCCCCGCCCCCGCCATGTATATGGTAACCATTATTCTCCAAGTCTGTAGGGTTATCATTGAATTGCCCCCCCATTCCTTTAATTTTATTAATATTTTATTGGGTTCTGATCTCAGTTTGATATAAACACAAACAATCCTTACAAACCCCCTCCTCCAAACAAACCAAAGTAAAAAAGATGAGGCTGTAACCTTTACATGTATTACAGATTTGCTGAGGATATCCAAAGCCCAAAATAAGTGTCCTCTGCAGGTACCTTCATAATGATCCTTAGTGAAATACGTTAAATGTTCAACATTTAACATACGTTCTTTTTTCAAGAGTACTTTATACTTCAATCTTACAAAACAGTGCTTTCCAATTGCTTTGTTGTGGTATCTTAGGCCCAGCAAAGAAGCAAAGCTGTCAGTCTGCTCACTCAGCTGCCCATTCCTTTACTGCTGAAAACACTGAGTAGAAAAGGGGTGCCAGAACACACATAGACACACAGGTGGGGGAAACAGGAGGAGCATCTATGGGTGCTGATCTAGAGTAAGAGAGGGAAAAAAGCACGGGGACAATTGTTGGCTGGTATAGGGAGCAAGAGAGAAAAAGAATTTGCTTTCTTTGAAACAAGTTTCTGTTGATGCTGAATGTGATGGGTTCAAGGGACTTGTTTAGTGTGCTCAGACCCCTCCTCTACTTTATACTCAGTATTTGGGGAGGTAGTTGTCCTTTTTGACTAGCCACACCTCCCTTGGCAGTGATTTTGCATAACAGCTTCTTCAGCTGCCAAATGTGCCCACAGGCCGCAAAACATTGCTTACTCCTGCTTTAGAGACTGGAATAGCCTCCACCCAGCATGACTATAGTAGTAGATAGCTGATGGTGCAATGCTGTAGTAAAGAATGTTAAAGACTATGCAATATAAATTTGTCAAGAGAACAATGATGCATGAGGCACGAGAAAGGAACGCAGTCTTCAGACCAACTAGAATGAGCCACATGGGAAATGATAAAACTGTTTCACATGCTAGGCCAGAATTATTTTTTACCAATTTAGGACATGCTTTACTATTGTTATGCATACAGAACATTTTGCAGTAGACAAATGCTGTATTACAGGTAAAACAGGAGAAGGCCAATTGACCAGAACAAGATGTAAGTTGATGTCTTAGTTATTTCTTAAAAAAACAAAAAACTGATTTCAGTCATTCCAGCCCCAGCTCAGCCCATGACAGCAATCTATTATAATCCATAAATCCTCTCAGCTGTGTTAAAACCTAGCTATCTACTTCCTTTTCTGGGGGGGGGGGGATTTCAAGCTTAGAGTGGTTTATACTTATTTGTTAAATTTCATACATTTTTGAGCCAATTTGCTCAAGGTTTTATCAATTGTTTTAATCCCTTCTGTATAGGAGCTGCATTTAATTGTCTTTTGCTTCATATGCAAAGTGATCAGTATATTATTTGCATGCTCATTCCCATGCCCTCCTGTGACTTAGCTTGAAACTAAGGTTAAGCAGGAGAAACTGAAACAACTGCATATTCCTTGGCAATTTACCCTTCTTTCTACTCCCTTCTCTGTTCCCCACCTGTTGCTTTTTAGACTGTAACCCTCTTGGAGCCAGGACTTGCTCTCTTGTGCTCACTAAAGATCTGTGCATCCCCAAAAGGGCTAAACAATTAATGTCATGTATGCAAATGCTGAACAGCAAAATTGTGTGCTATGTTGTTTGACTTTTCCTCAGGTAATGATAAATAGCAAAAACATTTTCTGAAAGGAATTTGTATGAGCCATGAAGTACACAAAAACTTTTGGATCAGTTCATTTTATAAGGTTTTCCAAACAGCATACCCATTTACAGGGCCAATGGCCCAGCTCATGTGTTAAGACAGCCCACTGTTTTGTTTTTTATAACAGATGCTCCTACTGCAAACTGGAGCAGTTAAACACCCCATGGACATTCTTTGCCTGGGTAGTTTAACACTGCAGCCAAACCTCCACTTCTGTCTTATTTCCCCTGACAAGCCACAGAAGACTCCACCAGTACTCTGCCTCATTCACAGTAACTCAAAATTGTAAAACATCGTGGGTTGTCATGATGAATGAACCAGGCCAAAAGTCTACTTACTATTGACATATACGAATTTCCAGTTAAACTGTGACAAAAGCCTTCCTTTATGCACTTCAGTAATCATGTGTCCTGCTGTTTCCTGTATGTTTCCTTTCTGGTTTTCAGGACATCCGACAGCTCCTTATTCATCCAGCTGGCTTTCTTATGAGCCCTCTTTATCTTTCCTCTGGATCAGAATAGCCTGAAGTTGCAGTTCTGATAACATCACCTTCTGCAGTAACTGTTGGTTTAAACTCATTTTGCCTTAGATGTTTTTTTTCTTCTGTGAATATCCCTGCAAATCCCCAATTGAAATCTGCTGGTTTTTTTCTTTTAATCTTTTTTGTTCTGCTGCTTTCAGACCTTCTTTAACCTGGGTAGTTCAATCTTTATACAGTAAACTAATTCATCCCTATTTGCCAAATCAGATGTTCCCTTTATTTTGCACTAGTATGTTTCCAATGCAAACTATTCAAAATCTAGAGACTGTAGTCACAAGTTAGCAAGCCCATTCGTATTTATTCATAAAAATAAGCATGCAATGTGCTATTTATGACTTTGGCTCTTATCCACTATACCACAAAATATCACTGTTAGGTTATCTTGAACATCTTTTCACCCATCTCTCTTGGTGGTTTTCATATCATCAACTTGCCCCTTTAGAAATCTCTCCTGGTTTGCTGAAAGAGTCTCTTGCAGAAACTTTCCTGCTGCAGCAGACTCATGTTCACCTCTTCATCATCACTGGAAGCTACTACTTATCTTCCATGCTGCCCGTAGACTGCAAAGAAAAAGCAGTCGCTGAATGAATGAGCTGGTGTAAGCTACCAGTGCTTCTGCTCTTGCTGTTTTCTCTCTTCTTTCCTGATGGAGTGGGCAGATAACTAGGAAATGAAGACGGTAAAGAAGACAATTCTGGGCTGCTGCTGTTCTTAGCCAGAGGGAAACATGATTATGCAGGCAGCAGTAACAGTGAAAAAGAAAAGCAGTAGACACCAGACAGCTCTTGGTGGTGAGTCCCCTGCCATGTGTGGTTTTTAGCAGATTTCCAACTATTTTCACCCCTAACCTTGAGCAATGGAGGATTCTTGGGAATCACTCAGCTTAAGCAGGTTTTCTTTACCTAGGTCTGTTGCGTGTTAATACTACCTTGCGTTAACCAGGTGCCTGTTCTGGAACATGCCCAACATTTATTTGCAGTTATGAATTACAAGGAACATCAACAATGATGAGCAACTTAATCTTCTAAGAAACTCATCCTTCACTTATATTTGCAAAGAGGAAATTCTGATAAACTTCAACAGAACACGTTTTCAAATTACAGATTGATTAGTTTAGCTATTTCTCACAACTGGGTGGCCCATAACAAATTCCTCATCAGGATGCCACAGTCTCCCCCTTGATTTTTATCTGGACACTTTGAACACATGTGCAGTTCACAACAGTGCTGCTATTCTTTCCTGAACAAGCTGTCTGAATACCATGGGAGTATTCAGACCATGACAGCTATGCCATTAGGTAATGATTACTTCAACATAATTATTTCCACATCATAGGTTTCCTGTAATTGTTTCCTATTGCTCTGTTAAAAGGTATTTCATATACCTTTCAATGCTGTCTTCCCAGGTGTTGAGGATCTAGCTATTAAAAAGAAAAGGCATTCCTGCTAGACTTTTACAGGTGTAGAATGTGCAGAGAATGAATACATGTGGAGATTCTGCTAATCTTTTCTAGTTACTACGGTCACGTCAGCCTTTTTTCCTGGTTGTATAAAGAAAACTGGCTGAATCACTTGACTATTCCTGCACAGAAATGGGGAATAAATGTGTAACCCATTCCTATGTAGTTAGATGCCCCAAACCCTTGGCTTAAGATATCAGTTGGCTTTAGCAGTCCTTTATCTGCAGAACATAGTCATTCTCATACAGGCTATCTTATGCGTAATTTCCTTCCTTATTTCACGTTCATTACTTTTATTCTTCCCCAAATTTCATCTTTTGCATGTCCCCTTTAGTTCCTCTCTCTCATGCTTAGGAACAGCTTCTTATTTATTGACCCATTTACCTCTTTTCCAAGTAAGTTCTCAAAATCCATGTCTTTAGCAACACAAACCCATGCATGATTATTCAAATATATTATTTCATTGTGTCTTACTGTGTTCAGTGGAGCTTACCTCTAAGTAAGTACACATAGGGTTGTAGCTTTCATCACTCACCACTGCCTAACTGCTACTTGCATCCTTTCCCAGAGTGACCCAAGGGCCATAACAGACTGTATACACATATAGGCACAGGGCCCCTACATAGCTGCTACATATAGTTTTTAAGTTTTTCTTTCGGCCCTAACTAGCCAGCCCAACTCATAAGGCATTGGGACAGTCTTTATCTTCCGTTGCACTACCCAAAACTTATAACAAAACCCAGTCTTGTCTTTAATTTGGACTTGGAAACTTTCTGTAGCAGTATTTTCTGTAAAGTTCTGCATAGTCCCTATGTGTTACACAAATGTTCAAAAGCAACATTCTCCATTCATGGAATCTATAAAGGCTCGATCACATTTCCAAAGAACTGTTTTTAGGTTTTAAGGGAAAACCCAAAACACCAAGTGCACAGTTGCGTACTACTGAGGTGACTATTCACACAGCTGAATTCAGAAGTAAATCCTACTATTGTTTCTGATCTTGTCCCATTCTCAGTGGAACAGGGGGAACAATGGTTATCCCTTCTTTCTAAAAAAAAATCTTTTTAGATGCTTTGCAGTACACACATACATGCAAATGTGACATCTTTGAATTCACAACTTGTCGCAAGACTGAAGTTATTCACAAGAAAGAAACTGGGACAGCTGAACATTCCTCTGTAATTCACTAACTCGTTACATTTCTTCCTCCCGCCCCGCTTCCCCCTTCCCAAAAATGTTAATCCTTTATAGCTAAGCTCTCTGCTAGGGAGTGTTTTCCTAAGCCAGATGCCTGCTAGCCTCCTTGGTGTCCGTCTTAGCGTCTCAAACTCACTAGAGGAATAACGTTACTGGCAGGACTATATTATACATTTCCATCTTATGCCCATCAACAAATGCAAGAGGGAACGGATCACGCCCCCAACGCCAGACCCAAGCGCCAGACTGAATAGTGGTGGAATACCCTCTGTGTGACGTGTACGGACATGTTAGTTCCATTGTGTTTACTCGCAGGTAAACTTGCAAAGGTCTGTAATCTGATCCTTTTCCCATATGTGGCCGGGGGAGGGGGGCAGCGACTCGCTTTCTTCCCCAGTTTCATTTGTATTCTCTCTGGAGCCTGCGCGGAGACCCGTTACACGCAGCAGCGCTTGAGTTTGCCTCGTCGGGCTGTGCACCGACCGCTGCAGATTCCAGCGTTCCACGTTCTGGACTGACGGCGCAGCGACGGAGGAAAAGAGACACCGGCCAAAGGCCTGCACCGATGCATTGTGGACCACGCAGTGTTGCATGCAGAGGCCGCGGAGGCTGCCGGGAACAACGGGAGGCGGCGACGAAACTCTGAGCAGCGACTGAGGGCCCGGCTGGAGGCAGGGACGGTCAGACCCGCTTAGTTTCAGCGAGACCGTTTCCTCAGGAGTAGTGCGGGACTCTACCGGGCCCAGGTCGCTGCCGTCGCCGCGGGACAGAGCAGCCCTCCGTGAGCAGCCTTTAAGAGCGCCTCCGTACTCGCCACCTCGGATGTGGAGGTGGCGGCAGGAGCTGGAGGCGGAGCGACCTGGGCTGGGAAGGCCGAACGTGAAAGCGAAAAGCAGGGAGCAAAGCCCTGCTACTCGCGCCGTCTGTCCCCTGAGGCCTCCGGGAAGGGGAATTCCACCCATTTTCGTCGGTCGGCTTTCCGGTGAGGGGGAACTCCAAGGAACCCATTTTACAGGCCCTCTACCCACTTCTTCCAACTTCTCAGCCCCTTCTGGTGTTTTAGGTGTCGTTATCCGGCCTCTCTGTGTGTGTGCGCGGGGTGGGGGGTAGAGTTCCCTTGTTTCTTTGTAGGGAAGGATGATGGTTGGCTCCATATCCCACGAGCAGTCTTTGTAGTCCCCTGAAGAAGTCCTCCCACATCAGCCTCCCGTAAAACCCCTCGCATAAGAGGAACTACAGATGCGCGAGAGAAGACCCGGGAAGCTAAAAGAAATAAGCGATTTTGCCCTGCCTCCCAGCTCCGGCGAGAGAAAAGTAAAATCCTCAACGTGCTTGTCTCTTTTTTTCTTTTTAAGCAATGTTATCGTGACGAAAGTAAGTTTTCTACAGTATGCACTGTTGCGTGTCAGCCCAGAGGCGCTGAAACTAGTTGGCCTTTTTGCACATGTTTCTCCCGACTTGGCTTTTGAAAGACCTGTGGACCAGGATTAAATAGGAAGGGAGCTGGAGACTGGGTTGGTTGAACCTATTCGTCTGCTTGGAAGAACTTGAGTAGTTACTGCTACTTTTGGACTATAACGTTTTCTCAGCAAGATTATTTATCACCTTCTGAATTTCAGTGCTGTGGATTATTTAATGAATGGACAATGTAGTCAAGCTGGATGGATGGCTGCTGCACTCCCTGAAATGTTTTTGGAAATTATCATGCAAAGTTACTAAAAAGAGCTGATATTGCTGGAAAACTTTGGCTTCTGGCAAAGCCATTTTTCCCTCAACAAGGTAAATAAAGCAATGGAGGCTAATAAAAGATTTCACTTTACAGTTATAAAACATAAGGAATTGCTAGGACAATAACCTGAAATGCATTCCATTTTGAATCTGTTTGGAAAACCCTGGTTATATTGCTTGATGTTAAGAGTTACGTATATGAAGCTTATGTTTATTATATAATCATAAACTTCTGGGAAATGGAATTGGTCCCATAGCAGCGCTCTTGAGAAAATTGCTTGCTTATGTTTAATTGAATAATTATGAACATCTAAAGGGGGGTAAATAACTTTATAAGAAGAATTGTTTAATTGGGTTGGGTTTAATAGAAAATAGCTGTTCAGTTTTTGTGGCTCAGTTCAGGGAACTGACAAATTTATTCATGCTTTTTCTTAAGAACCTCAGGACCCTGCCGCTTTCCTGAAATGTACAAATTCATATACATCTTAATTCAAGCTTAGAGAGCTATATAATAATCACCCAATTGCTTTTATCATGAAGTGTCTTCAAGGGTCTTTTGTTCAGTTACTTTGGTAGTCCCTTGAAATACATTGTAAGGCCTAAGTATATTTCACTGTTACTGCTTTGAACTACTGCACTCTAACAAGCTTGCTTTTTTACCTTGTTGTTCCTAAGGAATTCCCTCTTACTAATCAATGACTGCATCCAGTAACAAAAGGCTCTAATGTGCCTTTTTATCTACTTTGTAGTGACAAATCTGTAACAGGGATTGAATGTTCACCATAATAAACTCAGAGTAGTAGATGTGGACAATATACCTAACTGGTTTTTGGAATGGAGAGTGCAGCTATAAGACTTTGCAGGTGCCTTTTTTCCATATGACCATAGGGCTGCAGCATGTCAGCAATGTGTGGTTTATAATACATTTGAACAAGTGAAACTTCATGTTTTTGAGTGTAGTTCCACAGACAGAATAACTTTGAATGAATTTCTTTGCTTTCAGTGATAGATACTGCCTGTGGTTTTGTACGGATGAGAATTCTAAAATTTGTGTTGGGAAGAGCAGAAAGATTCACACTTCTCTTTGCCAGGATATTAATTTGTTAAACTCTAATCCATGTTAAGTAAACTTAAGATGTAGTTAATTTTGTCTTGATATATTACATACCCAAATCTTTATGATACAAGTTACTATTCTCAAAGAAAACATGGTCTCATATTAGCAATAAGTACTACTAATGCCTCTTCAATTTTAATTTTGCGTATAGAATTCAGTTGTGGTATAACATGGTTGTAAAAACAGTGATGTGCCTTCACTGTTGCAGTGGCACATCTTGATCAGCTAAGTAAGGATTTGGGGACTCTTATCGTGGAATTTGGTACAGCTGTTGTACATAGATGCCCTGTTTTGTATTTGTATTCTTTGCCTTTTTCTAATGGTATAACCATAAGTCTTAAACTTCATTTCAAGATGATGTGTGAGGTGATGCCGACCATCAGTGAGGCAGAGATTCCTTCAGGGGGAAGTGGAAGCCATGGTTCAGGTTCTCCACTACAGTCAGATGCTGATTCCCATTTCGAGCAATTAATGGTATCCATGTTGGAGGAACGAGATCGTCTTCTGGACACCCTGCGAGAGACTCAAGAGACACTAGCATTAACCCAGGGTAAATTGCATGAAGTTGGTCATGAAAGAGATTCTCTACAACGACAGTTGAATACTGCTCTTCCCCAGGTACGATTTCTCTAAACGAACAATATTTTCTACCATTAAGGTTTAGATTGATTTCATCACAATTAACATGTGAGAGAGGTAAAACACTGCAGCAAGCTTATAGTATACATATTCTGGAATGATACTTTCTAGAAGGTATCTAGAAATCTTTAACGAAATCTAGGACATATGAAACAAAACATTTAAAGTAAGTGGCAAAACTTGAGTGGTTGCTTCATATTGCTTTGACATTACACTGTAGTCACTCAGATAATTGTAAAGTAGATTTATTCTTTGAGTTGAAGTACCTGTTACTAAACAAAGTGAGAAACAAGTTTCTTAGGTTTGTATAAGCAAAACAGCATCCTGGTGAAGTATTGAAAATGGGCAAAATTGACATCTCATTGAAGTCAAAGTAGTTAGAGCATTTAGGAATTATATTCAAAGCAATGGGATTAAGTACACAGACCATGAGCATTTAAGCAGCAACAGGAGTGATGATAGTTTTTTGAAGATAAAATAAAAATAAGGCTGATAGAAAAGCAATTCTAGTTGTGTTCCCACTGTTTCTTAAGAGGAAAAAATAAAAGTGAGAAGCTGCAGAGGCAGCAGCTGTAGTAGCTCAGTGTTCTTCCCCATGCAAAGAAAAGCAGCTTCATCAACTCGGTTAGTCTTTGCCAGGAATAAGATGCAGTAGTAGCCCTAAACTGTAGGCTTGTTTCTATAGATGAGAAAACTGCATACTGTGGGCCCATCCTTGTCCCAAGTGTGAGCTGCTTTCTCCCTTGCTAGAGCAACTGAACTTTAATATTATTGGCAGCCCCATTATGCAGCTCATTTAGCCTGGCTGAGAGACTAGTGAGACTCTCAAGCATAAGTGCATATTCTGTCTTTCTCCTGGAAAAGAAAATGTCTAATCTACCTGAAAGAGTAACTGGCCCAAGGACACACAGTGAACTTCACAGTCTAGTGGAAGTTTGAACCTGGTCTCTACTTATCATCCAACATAGCAGAGCCACTAGCAAAAATATAGTAAATTTAAATTTAGTGTAATTTTTATAGCATCTCCAATTAATGCATGGAGAAATATAAACAAATTATTGATCTCTAGTATTTTCTATTTTAACTTGAGCCATCACCATTGCTTTGAAATTGACTGGATTACTGCTTGTTTCTTTGTATTGCTTCAGTGTAACTGTGTATGTTTTTAAAGCTGACACTTAAATAGTGACATATGTGTCAAGAGCTTTAATGGAATGCAGAGTCTGTGGAGAAAAGCTCCTTACTTTGGTAGTGGTATTAAGTGACAACACAATGCATTTGTTGTTGAAGGAGGTCTTTACGCTATTTTTCAGACATATCTTCATTTATAAAAAAATGTGGGGGATGTGAGTGTATTTTGGTCTTAAGAATCAAGGACTGTTTTGAAAGGCCAGATAAATATATCTGGCTTATACTCAAGAAGAGGAAAGATGGACAAGTTTTTAGTATGCCACAGTTTGATTCTACTGAATATAAGATAGTACCACTCAAATAATTGGTACGAGACAATGCTACCACATTTAACAAAAGCAAGGATTTGTGTGGCACCTTAAGGTTAGAAGATTTATTATGGCATAAGCTCTCATGCAGTACTTTCTGCAGATGCAGTGTTATCCCGAATTAGAGGTGTGTGTTGTGGGGGGAGTGCTTGAGGATTCTGTCTGTCTGCCTCTCTCACACACAAAAACACCCACATATGGAGGTGAGATTGACTAAAAGGAAATGCAGAAAATGCAGATGGTATCAACCGTATTATTAATGATGACGGCTTTAAAATTGTTGTTACACAAACATCTCAGCATTGGGTACACCAATTAATGCATATAGTATGATAAAGGTTTTGTTGTTCCAATTAAGGCTACAGAAGATGGAAATGAAATTCTTAATGTAATGTCTGTTATTGTCAGTACTAATGAAAGAATGTTGTGATAGCAGACCCATAGCACTCTTGCTTATGAAAAATTATTTTAGTATAACTGTGACAGTATTCTGTTTACAAATTCAAGGGTTAAGTGTAGCACATATATAAACTAACTGTTCTGTGGTGCAGTCCCTTGGGTTGCATCCTCAATTATTATAAGCTCCCAAACTGAAGTTTATGGTCTTCTAAAGCAGAACATCAGGAGTGATAGAGGCAAACATTGCCTCTCCGCCACCCTACATTTTTTCCCCTGGATGAGTTTTTTGGGTGGAATGTAATGCTTGGAGCTTGAAAAGACAGTCAAACAGATAGATATGCAGCAAGGATTCCATCCTTTTAAAGCCAGTTAGTACCATAAGTGTTTATAATGTGCATAGAAACCATAGTCTGTCTTGAGTCCCTAAGTGACACAATCAGATTTCTTTATCATGTCATGTTCTTAAGTCTCATGTTCCAAGTGAGACACTGGTTTCAATTCTTTTAGAACTGCCATGCTGAATTCCTTGAATTCCAAGGAAAGTTAAAGTGTTTATTGACATTTATTGATAGTCTTATGCTTGGTGTCTGATTTGTGCCCATTTCAACTTTATTTTAACCTGCATACAAGGAATGTCTGTCTACTATGAAAACTTCATAAAACAGGTAACACAAGAATGTCCCATTATTTCAGGCATCAATACAATAACAGGGTTGTATGTTGACACCATTCTTAGAGCATTCGTCAAAACTACAGCTGCCTACTTAAAGGACACAACAGATCTTCTTATTAAAAGGGAACAATATTTACAGCCATAGATGATGAATTCACTTCATATTCATGGGGAATGTTTATGTGAGTTAATTTTATATCAAACATAGCAAAGACACTTCCAACATTGTATTTACCTTAAGTGGTTTGAAATTATGGACAGATTATATCTAAAAATCCATGGCAACATGATGGGCACTTAAATGGCTCCACTTTGAGTAATACTATTCATCTACCAGGTGAGATGGGCCCCGTGTATATCTCAAATATAAAGATACATTTGATATCTTTCCAACTGATACCTTTGCCTTCTTAGCAACTTTACCCTTACCTGCCCCCACATAAATGTACATTTTCTGGATATTACCATTGTTGAAGAACAGCTACCTTGGAACTACATCACATAGAAAAACTACTGAATGAAACATATATCCACATACAAGTATTCTCATTGTTTACAGCCAAATTATATGTCACATATGTGCAAGCTCTGATGAACAAGTTCTTGAAAATTAGTTGACTATACTTTAAGTATTCGTAAAGTCGAGATACCACCCAAACTTGTTACATTGCAAGATTATTAAAGCTAAATCATTAGTTACAAGTAAACTAATCTGCCATCAGCATAAGAACCTTAACAGAATACCTTTTGTTGTCAACTATAGTACATGCTTAAGGGTGTTGCAGACATGGGTTCAGACATAGATTCAGAAGTCATGTCAATCTAAACTGCAGCAGAAGCCACACAGTGCAGGTTAATTACCTGGTGCCCCATGATATGCCCAAGAGATGATTGAGTCCAGCTTCACTGCACTCTGTCCTGTAGATATTACAGAGGGAAGACCAAGTATCGCCACTCCTGCTGTGCAACCAGCTGGGGAATAGGTACTCCTTCGGCCGGCTGGCTAACCAACCAGCTGAAGAAATACCTGCTTTTGGCTGCTGCAGGCTCAGAGCATTGCTACAGAACAGGCGAGCAGGTGTCACTTGAGCTGGCTAGCTAGCCAGTCAGCTGAAGCAGTCTCTGCTTGCTGCAGCGGGGAAGCAGGGCTGACTGAAGTGTACCCAGTTTCCTTGCCACCACAGCACAAAGCAGGAGTAGCTTCAGTCAGCTGGTTATCCCACCAGCTGAAGCAATCTGCTTGCCATGGTGGGAGCTAGGATTGCATCAGCCAGCTATCAAGAAGACTGAAGCAATCCTTGCTTCCCCACTGCTGCAGCAGTAGGAGAGCCAGGACTTCAGTCAGAAAAGGCAGGGGAGCAGGATTCGTTCAAGCTGACTGTCTTGCTAAATCAGAAAAGCAGCTGACACAGTTTGCAATGTTCTGACCTTGTAGTTGGGAATCCAAAATAACCTATGGCTGTTCAGACACTGTCTTGTGATCATAGGACTGCAACTTTAGTTTACTTCATGGTTTGTAACCATTGTTTTAAAGGAATAGGATGCTTGCTGCAGATACACCTGTTTAACAGTTTTTTTAAACTTCAAGCCTCAAGTTCCACTTACAGCATCTGATGAAGTGAGTTATAATTGAAAAACTGAAAATACATGCTAGTTGACCCAGTGAATATTTCCCCTTTTTGAAATTTAATTAAATAGTACACTTGCAAAACACTATAGAAGACATCACTTTTTTGAGACAACTGTTACTCTGCTTCCTGGTTTCTGTGCATCACACATATGGAGTCACTGCCCTGCACTTTGGCCAGCATGCTGCTGCTCTCTCTGCCAAGACTCCTCTACTCAGGACCACCCATCAGTACTGCTGCTGAGCTCAGCCACCAAGCCCTTGCATGGTGCCTTTTCTCCAGGCATGTCTCCAGCTGTTGGCCAAGGAAAGAATCCAGGTTTCCGCTGCCAACTGTGGACCAGGAACCCCCCTGGGTGCCTCTGCCACCAGTAGACCTCTACTGCCACAGCCACTCTTGGGAGTGGAGGCCTGTGGATCTGCAATATCAGCTGTGTTCCTTCAGCCTATGGATACCAGTTCTGATCTTGCCACCAGTTCCTGCGATCTAGCCACTGGTTCCTGTGCTTCAGCTGCCTGTTCTCTGCAGTCTGCTCTGCCTCAACCGCATAGTTCACCATCTAACTGATCCACATCTTCAGATCTTGCCCATTGTATGTTTGATTCAGGCCAGTTGCTGATCTGTGATGACCCAATGTCTTCCTTGTTCAAAGATGTAATCTTGGCACAGTGTCCAGGATCCCCCACTGAAGATGTGGACACCCAACAGCTCACTGAACCCCTAGTGGATCCTGACTGTGATGGAAGATGCAGTGCCAATGGCCTTCCTGTTCCTTCTGATGCTGCTCAAGAAACAGTGGAAAGGGCCAGTGCAGCCAACAGCATGCTGTTTGGAGAGCCTGTAACATGTCCAGGACAGGGACAACCTGTTCCTGCTGTGCCATCCCTGGCCAAACTCATTTTGTCATTTTGGAGCTGGCACCAAAAGAACACTCCAGCCTGGTGAATCGAGAGGGATGCCAGTTGGACTCTGTGTCAAGGAGGGTCTGTGTGGCAGTGGGACTGGGCCTTTGTATCTCAAATTAATGAGACCACCATGAGGAGATAGCATGTCTTCCGACCTGCTGAGTCACACCAAAGGGATGCCACCTCTTGATTCCAGCACTCCCAAAAGAAGTTGAACACCGAGAGGAGATACTGTTGACTGCTGCAGCAAACCAAACCCCTTCCAGCAATGCACATATGGTTCAAAGGCTGCATGGGAAACCGTAACATCGAATCATTGGGTTCTCTCCATTTTGCTGAGTGGATATCACATAGAATTCAACCCTGTTCCACCACTCAGGAGTATGCACATGACACCACCCTCTCCTGTGGTGGTGGAGGAAGTTGCCATGCTGCTGTCAAAAGGAGCAATCCAACCCATTTCTGTCTGATCTCTGTTATAGGTTCTACTGTCAGTACTTCACAATATTTCTAAAGAAGGATGGCAGCCTTCATCCCATCATAAACCTGCAAGAGATGAACTTCTTTCATTCTCCCACCAAGGGGACTGGTTCATTTCAATTGATTTGAGGAGTGCATACTTGCATGCTACCATCCATCAGGACCACTGGCATTTTCTGCAGTTAAGCCCGATGCTTTTCAGTTTTCTGTGCTCCCTTTCCAAAGCCCCCACCCCACCCCCAGTTTTCACCAAATGCATGGCTGTGGTGTTCACCTACCTCTGGCTACAGGAAATCCAGATCTTCCTTTACCTGGACAACTGTCTGCTGGTCACCCCATCCTGGGAAGATCTCTTGGGCTCTATCTGGGGCCCATGCAACCCAGTAGTAGAGATCTGGACCATTCCCTCAGCCAATAGCTGGAGTCATGCAGAGGCTCTGAAGAAAAGGTGCCATGTGAGGACCTGGCAGCTGGGCTTGGAACAGCATTAAGGACTGCCGCTGCTGGTGTGGGGAGTACAGGAGCCTCAGCAGAGAAAGCCACAGTGGGCTGGCCAGAGTACAAGGTGGCAAGTCCCTTATCTCCCCTTTGGAGATGGTGAGTGTCCATATGTATGAATGCACAGATGAATATCAGTTACAGCTAAGCCGCCTTACTTTCCTTTTTATGCATTACATTAAGTGTAGCTATTTATGTATATTTAAAGCATTTATACGCTACCTTGTTAGTGTAAAATAAAGACAGGAATCAATATGAAAATATTAAATAAATCCACATTATTGTCAGAGAGGTAGCATAAAAGGGGGGCTCAGCAATGAAATCATGATTTTAAAAATCCAGAGTAGCAACAATAAAATCAGTATACCTGCTAATATAAAAGAGGAGCAAATGCAATATTTTTATCCTGGTAACTAATATTTAGGTGGATTGGTAGTATGCGAGTATCTTCTAAAGAGTATCTTGTAAAAATTTGGCTTTTTTCCATGGGGGTGCTTTATCTCTGGTTGCCATCTAGCTAACTTCTGAAGCAAGAGCAGCATGAAATGAGGCTGGAGAGATTTGCTTGTGTGTATGTACTGTCATCTATAAGGGGTTTTCCCACATCAGTCTGTTCAGGTACTAGGTTCGAGTGTTTGTACTTGATGTTGACCCACAGAGACAGGATTCTAATGGTGTGCTGGACTATCCTATGACCCATCAGTCTCCTTGGTTGGGGTGCTTTCTAGTCTAGTGTTGGGAAACCCCCAGCATTATGATCCTTGAGGAATCTGAGTATTAATATTGGAACTGCTGTAGAGCATCCAGTACAGGATTTCATGATGTGGGGTGCATACATCATCAGTCAAAAACATCCAACGGGCATTCATTTGAACTGGAAGTCTCAACAGAGTGACAGATTGGAGCTCTTGAATTTGGAGGGTTCTCCGTAACCCCATTGTCATGGGATATGGTGAGGTTTGAAGGGATAGTGGCTGTTGTCCTCCACAGGAATGATTGGTCCATTCAGGTGGTCTGCCCTAAGAAACTTACAGGTAGTCCAAACAAATTCTCAAGTGAACTTGAGAAGTTTCTCCTTAACATGGTTGCTACTCACATCAAGGATATCAGCTCATTACATTATAACAAAATTTTAAAAGCTATTGGCATAATAACTTTTAAATATCATCTTTGATGCTGTTGACCACAACTTACTTCCCTGACTAACGGGTAGCTGCAGGCAAGACAGTGATTACAATGCAGATGGCATAAATTTTTCAAAAAATAGGACTGGGTGCAAGTGAGAACACACTCTTGTGCCAACTTGGGGCAGTGTTACTGGGAAAGTGGCTTTATTTCTATGTCTTCACTCCATCTGTGAGTAGTCATCCAGCAGAAGTTTTCCAAATAGTATATAAGCTATTGAAATCAGATCTAGTGGGGATATTGAGGTCTACTGTGATAAGTTGTTTGGCACTTGTACTTGCAATGTTAATGCATGTCATGTTAAGAAATTATGTATAGTGGTGGTTGTTGATGAAGTTTCATTTCCCTTGAAAGAGTAGGTACAAAGCTTCGGGATATACTTTGATCCAGCATTGTCACTTGAGAATCTGGTGGCCTTGGCAACTAGGAGTATCTTTTACCAGCTCTGGTTATTTTCTGCAGCTGTAATCAATTCTGGTCACAGTTGCTTGTGCTCTGGTAATCTCCTGACTACATTAATGTAGTACACAAGTCTGCCTTTGAAGATAGCTTGGGAACTTCAGTTAGTGCACAGTGCAGCAAAGAGAATCTTAACTGTGCAGCCAAGCAGAATCTTTGCACAGATTCTGCAAATGTTGGACAGACTTTCTGTTCATTTTAGAGTCTAATCCAAGGTGTTAGTACTCACCTTTAAAGTTCTAAACAGTTTGTTACCATTTCAGCAGGAGCTCTTCTCCCTGGATAAATCTGCTTTCCCATGACTTAGGATCTTCAGGGAAAGCTTTTCTCCAAGTAACATTGGCACATTATGTGAAAAGAAATAGGAAGAGCCTGTTTTGGAGTTCTGCATGTGGATTATCTCCCAACATTATGTGCTTTTTAGGACATATAAATGTGGTTTATCTTAAATTGATTGATATGAGCTACATATTGTATCTGTTTCCTAGTTTTAATGTTGTACTTAATTTTTATTTTCATGTGTGTTGTATTGGATTTTATAACATTTTTGCACATATCTGATGAAGGATGTAAGACGAAGGATGTCATAAAATACTTTAATAAGAATTAAATGCTAATTCTTACACATTCCTTGTGTGCTTTACTTTTACCAGAGAAATAGAACATTGAAACAAGAATATAAATCAAAAGTCCCATTTTAACTTGGAGGATCAATGCTGTCAATATGCCATATGATTATTATTTTATCTTTAATGCTTAGGGAGAAATGATAATTAAGGCTTACCTGGGGAACATATGTGCCCACTTAAAATACTTTAACAGAGCTTTTAGCTACTTTTCCTATTGTTGTTGTCAACCATTCAGTCGTGTCCGACCCACGACCACTCTATGGATCATTGCTCCCCATGCCCCTCTGTCTTGCAGTGCCTCCTTCAATTCCACCATACTCATCCCAGTTTCTCCTTTATGGTGTGCAGTCAGCAAGTGCTGGGGCGACCCTTTCTCCTTTATCCGGTCATCACTCCCAGCATATTCCCACTGTCAAATTTCTCTGATTGCTCGTTGCTCATGTAATTCCTGCTGATCACGTCCTCTGACCATAGCCTTTCTTGCCATAAAGGGGTTTCTGGCCTTCTTCACATAAGTCATACTCTCCTGTATGACCTCTCTTGACTGCTTCCTCCAATTTCTTGCATTGTTCAGCCCAGTACTTTTCTTCCCTCTTTCTGGAACTTTGCATTTAGTCTTTGCATTTCTTCCCTGTTACCAATGACTTTTGCTTTCCTTCTCTCTTCTGCAGCCCTTATTGTGGCTTCTGATATTCACCTAGCCAATTTCGTTGGTTTCTTGTACTGAATATGTTTCTGGGCTGCTTCAGTGACGGTTGTTTTTATTTGCTCCCACAGTTCATCTGGTTGTCTTTCTGTGATGTTGAGCAGTTCAAATCTCTTTTTATCTTCAACTGCATATGCCAAGGGAATCTTCTTGACATCAAAGTTTTGATTAATGGGTTGTCGTTTGACACTACAGCACTTGAACTTTACCTTAGCAGCTACCAGTCATGGTCTGACCTGCAATTTGCACCAGGGAGTGCTTTCACAGTGAAGATGGAACTTTTCTACTTTCTTTAGCTTAAGATGTAGTCAATTTGGTTTCATTGTTCTCCATTTGGTGAGGTCCAAGTGTGCAGTCACTATTTGGGTTGCTCAAACCACATGTTCATTGTGCTTAGTTGTTGTTTGTGGCATAGCTGAATCAGTTGTTCTCCTGTCTCATTTCATTCACCAAGGCTAAACTTGCCTGTGATCCCTGTTTCTTCCATTTCTCCCACTTTTGCATTGAAATCTCCAGTAATATAGATAATATCTTTCTTTGGAGTTTGTTTCAGAGTTTCCTGAATTTCAGTGTAGGATTCTTCAATGTTCTCTACTGCTGAGTGCACAATGGAAGCGTAAACTTGCAGAATTGTTATGTTTCAAGGCTTTCCATTGATACTGCCATTATTCTATCATTGACAGTTTGAAAACTTTTTATGGTTCTGCCCACTTTTTAATTCAGTATGAAATCCACTCCTTCTGATGGTATTGTTGCCAGAGTAACGATCATCAGAGTTGGAGAAGCCTCAGCCAGTCCAGTGGACTTCACTGATGCCTAGTATATCAATGTTAAGCCTATTCATTTTGTTCTTAATGATATTCAACTTTCCTAGGCTTAGGAATAGCACAAAGAGATTTCTTTTCACTAGTGGCTGAGTCGACATCAGAGGAGTCATTAAGATATACCCCATCTGCATCATGGATGTTCCTGTTACTATGATCATCTCTTTGCTCTTCCCCTGTAGCCTTATTGGTGCCTCCCAGCCAGGGAGACTCACTGCTTGATACCATATCTTCATCTCATAATACTGAACATTTTGACTACTTACACTGATTTTCAGACAGATGTATTTAGAATGCCTAATGTTAAATTTTGCTGTGTATTGCAGCATCTTGTGCTACTTAGTCATATCAGTAAGTTATTTAAATATAGCTGTTCGTTCTAGATTGACCTCTGTGGCACAGAACCCTTAGCCTTCTGCTCCCTACTCATCAACTGTGTCCCACTCCTGGAATCAGTCCCTACCTATATTCTGATGTGATGTCCCAGGGAAACGTGAATGGAATTTACTCCCCTCTTTGGGAGGATTTTTATTTCTCTACTTATGTACTGATTGTGAAATGTGTGCTCATGTTTCAGCTATGGCTGAAGAATCCAATTAGAACAGATCTGGAGCAGCTTCTTTGTTCAAGAAGAACACTTCTGCTCTTGTTTGAACCACTTCTACTTTCTGTATGTACCTGCAGAAGTTCATGAGTTAGAACTGTTTCCCAGAGTGCCAGGCTATATTAGTGCTTTCTGAGATACCAATTTGTGTCCTGTGAGAACTTAATTGCTCTTCTAAGCCCAAAGAACCCTGTCTCTGCATAATTGGTTGCTATACTCCTCCTCCTAGTAGTCAGATCCATGAGTTTTGGGTTAGCCTAGCATTTACCTGTATTAGTCAGTTTTGGCTAATTAAGTTGTTCCCAATATGGAGATGCAGCACATGTCTATCCTTCAAGAACACTTCCTCTTGCATATCTGCATGAGTCACTGTACTGCGCATTACTCCCTTCAGTGAGGTTGTAGTTCCAGAATAATAACTCATGCAGGAAGTGTATCAGGGCTGAGTCCCACTGTGGATGTATAATTCTTACTCTAAAACATAATTCTTTTGAGGATTTAAAAGAGGAGTATGCTTCCTGGTTTAAATTCTGGAAGGAAAAACTGCAGCTGGCCCTCTGAGAAGCACTGGGAATAAAATTGGGAAAAATCTGTTTAAACACAGCTTTCTAGCCAGTATAATAATTGCATTTATATTAGGCATGGTAATTTTAAGATAATTAGCTATGGAATAATTTTAGGAATATTTGTGATTATGAGCAGACTAAAGTATAAACCCCAAAACATACAGTTTACTTCAGAAATTGTTCATATTGAGACGTCTTTCTTACAAGTAGGTTGGGATATAAAGTTGAGGCTGAACTGTGTGCACATTAGATTGCCATGTTAGCTATAACTGAAAGACTTATGAAACTGGAGATTTGCATACTGTGTTGTATTGAACTTTGCCTAGTGTAGGTTTAGAAGGAAGTACTGAACTTACAAAACAGCCAAGCCATTTCAATAATTCTAAGACTTTTTCATGTTATCTGTTCTAGCTCCAAATTACATATTTGCAATATATTTCCCCAACTTAATGTGTCTGGTTCACACCGCATTTGAAATGTGGTCAGTTCAAAGCATATTTTACTGGATTTATATATTTCATAATTATACCAGGAGCAGAATTCTATATCCGTTTTTATCAAAGTAATATCTCCAGTTCAGTGCATTTTGCAATAATTCACATAATTTTAAGTATTATAGTTGCTTTTCCATCTTTGCTCAGGAACATTTTTGCTATAATTCAGACTTGACAACACTTTTGTAGTAATACAGTTTTAAAATCACTATTACTACTACTATTGTATTTGCATCCCACTTTTTTCGTTCTTGAGAGGAACCCAAGATAGTTCACATAGCTCCTCAGAACAACAACCCTGTGAGATAGGTTAGGGAGAGATTCTGTGACTAGCTCAAAGATACTCAGTGAAGCTTCTGGCTGAGTGAAGATTAGAATCTGGCTCTGGCTCTCCCCAGACCAGCACTCTTAACAAACAAATCACAGTGGCTCTCAGTTTTAAAAGCAGTGTTAGGATCTGTGTTTGTTTGTTTGTTTTATTGCATTTATATACCACCCCAATAGTCCAGAGGGCTCTCTGGGTGGTTTACAAACATTAAAACTCCAAATACAATATCCAATCCTAAACAAATAGGATTGGCTACACCACAACTAGGTATAAAATAAGATGGTGAAATGAATTAAATATAAATATAAAATAAAAATTAATTAACTTTAAAATATTGGTTAAATAAAAAGGTCTTGACCTGGCCCTGAAAAGCATACAATGACGGCGCCAGGCGGACCTCTCTAGGGAGCACTGTGTTAGCTCTGTGTCTCTTGGTATTTCATATACACTGCTCCATTCTTCCTGTAGATGTCTGCGGTTTCTGTGCTTTATAGTAGAGGTTACCTACCTAGGATATGTAGAAGCAAAAGCAGCAAGATCAGAAATAACAGTTCATACCATCAGTCACTTGAACACTGCATGGAAATGTTCTTGTAATTAGCAAAGTGTTAACTCTGCAGAATGTCCAAATTGCAAAATGCCAGTTAGCATTATTGAACATTCTTGCCTAACATTCCATGAAACACGTACTATTTTTACATTTCTTACAGATCAGCATTTGCCTCAAAATAATTTAGGCTTCAATATCCATAGATGAGCTTACAGTGTGATGCCTTAACAGGAATTCTAATAAAATATCAATAAATTAATTCTTAAACAAGTGGCATAGGAGGAAGGAGGGAAAAAAATCTGAAGCCATTAACACATACAATATCAGCACTTAATTCCAATGTTGTCAGTTAGGAATTAAATGCAGTTAATTGTTTAACTACTTCAAAGATTTATTATAAATTGTGTGTGTGGTGGTGAGTGGATTCTGCTGAAAATCCATTGAATAGGAAGTTTATTCTAATTTTAAAAAGTATCTTGTACTTTGCAATGTATATCAAGAAGAAAGGTGATTTAGTGAAAGGCTTTCCCTTGTCTGTGAGTACTGCAGGTATGACTAAAGGTTATACGGCCTTATGTGAACCAGATAGTAGCTATTCTGAAAGAATGATACTAACTTAAAAATAATTGTATCACATTATGTTATTTAAAAAATTCTACCTTTCTTCAGCAAGCTCAGGCTCATACCTTCTTGCTAATTTTATTACTGCACACAACTCTGTGACATAGGATATGCTTGATCCACCTACACATAATGATTGCAATGGCAGAATGAGAATTTGAACCTGGAACTCAGGAGGGAGAGAAAAAAAATGAAATAGTTTTAAAATACACTTTTCTACCTTGCCTTCAGATACTAATGTGAAATAATCTATACTAGCTCCATAGGAATAGGCTATGGCCCAGGCCTGTTCACCAAAGATGCCTTTATTTGAGTTTCAGAAATTCTCCTTTGGACTTATTCCATTAAAAGATTCTGTTACCCTTAAGAGAGTTTTTGAGAGTGGATGCCAGGAGAAGATTTGCACTATACCCTACAGTTGTGTGCTTCTGCCTCTCCCCATTGGCATTGCTGGAAATTAGCCTGGACAATGACAGTCCTGATTTGTGAGGGATCCTTGGTTAGCTAACATAGATGCTGGGGTCAGAGAGATTATCTTGTTATTCTGTAGTGTGCTCTCCTAGTTGTTTAACCATCTGCTGAAATTTTTATATCTTATTATACATTCTTGCTTGTGTGAAAATTAGTTATTGTGTCGGTGCAAACATTTTTAAATAGCCCCATTCCTTTGTAATGACTGAAACTTAATGTTAGAGTATGATTTCTGTTCATATGAATTATACCAGAAATAATTCTTCAGTTTAGTGTTCAAATCGTCACTTTTAATGGCTTTACTTTGTTAATGGAAAATTTCCATAGTGATGTCTTTAAGATAAAATAGTGAGAAATCTTGGACATACTAGTATAAAATAAAGTACATATGCTGAAATGTACTCTAGAAGTTCATAGGGACAAAGAATTCCTATTTTCTCAGAATAGATTGGAGATGTGCTTATTTTTGTCTGCAAGGATAAAGCCTGAAGTTTAATTAAAGAAAAATATGTAAAGCATCTGCATGCAGTAGAGTGACACATGGTTCTGCTGTTTGCATCTGGTGTGAATCCAAGAAGTACCCTCAGACAGATGACTGTCTCCAATATGGCGTCAGAAGGCGGTGGGAAGCTCATTTAAATTCATCTAGAAGTACTATAATTTCCAGTAATGTATACCAAGGATTTTTCCTGGAAAATTAAGTTAGACACCCATGCAAGGAGAAGAAAAATTCCACTGCCAGGGGGCTTAACTGACCTACATTTCTACTCATTAGAGGCTGTGCAGACCACTTGCTGAGCCACAGCCTCCCTTGCTTTTTAAATGAAGTATTTTACTCAGATTGGCTGCAGCAGCAGTTGGGACAAACTAAGTAGAGCTATATAAGGAGTCAGGCTTGTGGTCCCTCTTATATAAGGTCCTCAGGCTTGCATGAGGACCCTCAGTGAGGAAGCATCAGCAGACATACAAGATATGCATCTATGTGAATTTACTTCATGCAAGAAGGCCAAGGAAGTTGACTCATCTTTGCCTTCCCACAGTAAGGAACCACACACACACAAATATGAAAAATGACAGTACATAAAATCCCTATCTTTTCCTTGTAAATAACTTAGTGTTCAAGGTGAACAAACAAGAATAGTGCAAAAATAGGTTATGAAGGTATAAGAAGTCAGCAAGGGTGTGGGAGCTGTCCAGTGTCTTGTGCTGATTGCCAGCCAGCCACATGTGTGACTGGCTGCCAACTGGACAGTAGTTGTGCATTTTGTAATAATGTCCTGGCTGTCAGAAGCAAATTTGTTCCCTGCTGACCTGGGAAAGCTAAGGGAGGCAGAAAGGGTGATGAATGAGACTTCCAGGGGACTAGTATCAGTTGCCTAATCCCCAAGTGTTCATTTCTCTGCTGTCATGGAGAATAGGAGTTTCAGGGAGAGAAGGCATCATTTTGGAGAAGAGAGAAATGATTCCTTAGAAGGATTCATCCCTTGGAAAGCAAACTGATATGTAGCACTGCATTTATAACTTAGCTAGCATGCCCCAACTGCTGCTGCATCCAGTCTGATTAGAGAGCCTCGTTTTAAAAGCAAGCAGCTGTGATGGGCAAATAGACTATGTGGTAATTTGCCTGCCTGGTTGGAAAGTTATGGCTATCATGCACCATCTAGAGAGCTTTGTAAATTGTACTGGGGTAGTCTATGTTGCTACCAGTGACATGAGACAATATAGCAACGAGGTCCTAGAAGCTAATATTACATTGTGAACAGGTTGTAATCTAGAACCACTAAGGTGGCTTTCTTTGAAATGCTACTGGTTCCACATGCTGGACTGACAAAGCTAAGGATGCAGTGTGGGAAGGAGGCAGTGGCATAGGAAGAAAGGGACATTAAGACTCCTGGAAAGGTTAGTCTCCTGTCTCATGAATTATCTATTTATTTATTTATTTTTAACCTGGCCAATAGCCAAGGCTCTCTGGACAGTTCACAAAACTTTAAAACACACAAACAACAAAAAATTAACATAAGACAAGAAAACCACAGCAATTGCAACTGCATCAGCACAGAGGTATAGTAGCAGTACATGATAAAATGCAATATTAAAAGTAAAGTTTAAAAAGTTAACTGTTAAAATACTGAGAAAATAGAAAGGTTTGCATTTGGTTCCAAAAAGAATACAGAGCAGGGACCAGGTACACCTCTTTGGGGAGCTCTCTCCAAGTTGAATTGCCACAACCAAAAAGACCGTTCTCTTGCTAGCTACCTGCCTCACTTCCTTTGGAGGAAGCTCCTGGAAGAGGAGCCCCAAATATGACTTCAGGGTCTAGTAGGCACGTATGAGATATTGTGTTCTTTTGTAATCTGGACCCAATCTGTTTAGGGCAGGGGTCCTCAAACTTTTTCAACAGGGGGCCAGTTGAAAGGCAGTGGCAGGCGCAGGCTGATGGAGTGGGGGTACCCATGGGTGCAGGCTGGTGAGGTGGCGGTGGGTGCGCATGGTGAGGCAGTGGCAGTGGGCGCAGGGAGTCTAAAACCTCTGAGGCAGGCCAGATAAATGGGCATGGCGGGCCGGAACTGGCCCGTGGGCCGCAATTTGAGGACCCATGGTTTAGGGCTTTGAATGTTAATGTGCTAGCACTTTGAATCAAGCCCAAACTTCAGCTAACAACCAGCGCAGCTGGAAAAGCTCTCCAGACCATTTTCAAAGGCCCCGTGTACAGCACATTGCAGTAACCCAAAGGAGAGGATAGCAGAGCATGGATAACTGTATCTAGGCTCTCTTTGTCCAGATAAGGTTGTTGTTGGTATATCAGCTTAAGCTGATACTGCTCTGTGCCACTAAGTCCAGTTGTGCCTCAAGTGACAGCTCTGGATCCAGGAGCACCCCCAAGCTACAAACCTTGTTTTTTAGGGGGAATACACCCCATCCAGAACAAGTTGAATATCACCCAAATGGACAGATGAACCACCACACTAACAGCACTTCCATCTTGTCTGGATTGAATCTCAGTTTGCTGACCCTCATCCAATCCATTACCATGCTCAGACACTGATTCAGAGTGGCCACTGCCTCAATTGAGTTTGATGAAAAAGAGAGGTAAAACTGAGTGTCATCCACATATTGATGATGACTTTTAAAATTCTTTGACAGTGTCAATAAACATATGGTCAAGTCTATCCTGGTTGACAATGTGTGCTTGGATTTCAAAAGGCTTTAGACAAAATCCCTCACCAAAGACACCTGAACAAATGTAGTAGTCATGGAATAAGAGGAGAGGTCCCATTATGGATCAGTAGCTGCTTAAAGAACAGGAAGCAGAGAATAGGAATAAATGGTAAATTCTTGAATGGAGAGATGATAACAGTGGGGTCCCAAAGAGATCTATATTGCAGCCAATGCTTTTCAACTTATAGGAGTGAACAATGCAGTGGCCAAGTTAGCTGATGACACCAAATTATTAAGTTGGTTAAAACCAGAAGTGTGAGGCGCTCCAAAGGGATTTCTCCATACTGGGAGTGTGAACATCTAAATATCAAAGCTGTTCGGTACAGTGACTCACACTGGACAAAAAAAAGAATCACAACTTCAAGTATAAGCTATTGGGATCTAAGCTGACAAGAAACAGAACTTGAGATTGTGATGGGCAACTTGAAAATATCAACCCAGTGTATGGCCACTGTAGAAAAGGCAAATTCCATAATTATGAAAGGAATAGGGGAAAAAACTGCAGATATTATACTTAAACAAATCTGTCCTTTAACCGCATGCAGAATACTTTGTAAGTTCTGGTCACTGCACCTATTGGATATTGTAGGATATTGTAGAGTTGGAAAAATGGTGGAAAGGGCATCTAAAATGATCAGACGGCGGGAGGAATGGTTACAACAGCTCACATTGTTTAGCTTAGAAAAAGCAACTAAGGGAAGACATAGAGGTGTACAGAATTATGAAGAGTGTAGAGTAATTGAATAGGACACTTTTTAAAATCTTCCTCATACTACTAGAAACTGGAGGCTGATTGATGAAAGGTGCAGGATAGATTAAAGGAAGTACTTTTTCATACAGTTTTGAACTGTGGAATTCACTTTCACAGGATGTAATGATGGTTACAACTTTGAGTCGCTTTAAAAGAGGACTGGACAAACTCATGGAGGAGAAGGGTATCACTTTCTTTTACCACTGTGCATTGGGAGTTTTGTGTGCCTAGTAGTGTTGGGATTCCTTACTTGTAATCAATTTCTATCCTTAAACAAACATATTTAGTTGTCTTAGCAGTATTTTCCCCACAAGTCTCTAGACAGGCCAATTCAGGAATTTTTTTGAGTAGCTTCACTAGCGTAGAAACTCAACAATGTACAAGGTATACCAGAGGTTCATGTACCGGTTATACCAACAAAGGCAGCTCTTAGCAATGTGATTAGGTTAGATGTTAGCAACTGTTAATTACAGCTTTCTTGTTCTTTCTTAGCTTAGCCAGTCTCCTAGGTGTATGAGTTGAGGTGTATGAGCCATACTAAAAAACAAAAAACAGTACATCTAATCTCCTTGGTAATACCTTGGATCTCTCATCCTTAATAATGTCATAATAATGGATTTTTGAGAAGCTTGCTAATTCTAT
This sequence comes from Varanus komodoensis, assembly GCF_004798865.1. NCBI lineage: Eukaryota > Metazoa > Chordata > Lepidosauria > Squamata > Varanidae > Varanus > Varanus komodoensis. The sequence goes on from NW_025335761.1 coordinate 2,245,900, forward strand.
CCAATAGACACAACCAACCAACAATACCTGGAGGGTGAGGAAATCCCTTCCTAATCTGCCTAGGTCCTTGAGGAAGTGGTGCAACTCATACCTTCCTCATAGCAAAATGTTCTAGGGCGGCTAAGGTACCCTGTAATTACTAATGTCTTTTCTTCCTTCTACCACACTGGATGTTGCTTCATTGTGACAGATGGTCTTTTGAGATAGAGAACTGAGCCTACAATGCATGACTAAATAATTAAGCCAGTTAAAAATGTTACAGATGATTTTAAGTGTCCCCAATTAATTAGATGCCACTTTAGATGGCTCATTCTGCACCTCTTCTAAATTGGTGTCTGCCATTGGCCTTCTTTTCCTCCCTTCACCTCCACCCACAGCCTTTGGTAATAAAACAGGTTGAATGAATTTTTAAATGCAGGAACTGTCTAAATTACGTTGCTCGTCCTCACCCTACATCTTAGGATCTGGCCCAGTAAGGGAGAGGTTAGGTTGTTTTCAATGATTTCTCAACGATAATAGACAGTGGTTCTGAGTGTTCTTCTACTAGCCCTTTTATGACTCTGGGATGGAGTTTGTTGGGGCCCTTAAGATTTGAACATGTTTAGCCCATCTAGATGTTCCTTGACCATTTGTCTGTCAAGCTTGGGCTGTCATCCTGCACTTTCAGCTTGTACTTTTGGTAGGTAGGTTGTAGGTCTTCTTGTGGGAGTTGAATACCTCTGCCTTTTCCTTGTCATTTGTTATCGGTTTGTCATCCACTTTGAGTAGTTGAACCTCCTTCTCTTTCATTTGCCTGTTGTTATGGACCTATCTTGTTGGCTTGTTGTTTTTAGCATCTCTCTCTAGTCTCAGTTCATTTCCTGCTTTAGCCTTCATAACATCCCTGCAATTCCTTGCTATCTGTTTATAATCTTCCTTTGCGGCCTAGCCTTCCTTTCATTACCTGTACATGTCCTTTTTTGCTTTCTAGGTTGTCTCTTAATATTTTGTGGAGCCACATGGGCTTGCTCTGCTGTCTTCTACACTTTTTTCTTGAGATTGTTTGCTTTAGGAACATTAGGCAGCCTTTATGTTCTTAAAGTTATACATAACTTGGTTTGTTCATAAAATTGTCATTCACTTTGAAAAGCAAACTTGGTAAATGTGTGATTATTGTCTGAATGTACTTTCATATACCCAGTATGATAATGTTATGAGTAAACCAAGTTATATATAACATTCTTAAGTTTCTTGCTTTAGGTCTGACTACTTCAGTAACTAGACCCTGAAACACCTAGAGGCTAGAAGAAACAGGAAGAAGTAGAGGGAGAAGAAGGCTGGTATACAGCAGCTTTTCCTCTTTGTAAGGAAGTTTAGGGAAATTCCAAAACCCGTTCCTGCATGTAAAATATTGCACACAGTTCACATTGCCACACCTGAAAAGGGGCATTATTGAGTTGGAAAAGGTACAGAGAAGGGCAAAGAAAATGATCAGCAGCTATAACTGGAATTGTTTAGCCTAGAAAAGGGGCAAGTAAGGGAGGACATGGTAGAGGTGTTTCAAATAATGCACGGTGTAGGGAAAGTGGAAGAGCTATTTTTCTCCTCCCATAACACTCAAATCCAGGGTCGTGTCATTAAGCTCCTTGGTGGAAAGTTTAGGACAGATAAAGGAAGTACCTCTTTGATAAATGTTTAAACTATGGAATTTGCTGCCATGGGAAGTTGTGATGGCTACCAATTTGAATGACTTTAAAGGGGGATTGGATAGATGCATGGAGGAGGAGGCTATCAGTAGCTACTATCCTTGCTGGTTGTGTGCTACCTCCTTTACTGGAGGTAGTATGCTTGCATACACCAGTTGCTGAGAGTTTGAGAGGGTGCTGATCTTTTACCTATCCTGCTTGAGGGATCTTGTGGGCAACTGGTTGCTGCTATGTATATGGAGTGATCTAGCATGACTTTTCTTATATTCTTAATCTTGCAGAGAATATTTAAAATACCCTATGGTATCAGTATTTTCAGACAGTTTCCATCTATCATCTCTGTATAAAAGTCTTATTACATAGATTTTAGCAATAATTTGGAAGGAATATAGGATGGATCATATATGAACACAATGTCTTAAATTCTAAAAGAACATAGCACAAAACAGTTCAATTATTTGTTTTTAGGAAACATAAATGGGGAGGGGACAGTTAGAGTCAGAGGGCTCTAATTATGGTAACTCCTAGCAATGGAACAGCATACTCTGGAATGGAACAGCAAAATCTGCTTCTACCAAATATCTTCAAAGCTGCTAGTTCCTTCTCTGCCACAGAGGAGGTCAAGAAGGATCTAATATCCAACTGGAATAAGGAAAGTTTGTTACGCTTTTTCTTGCTTGCCCTATTATCCTTCCCTGGCAACGTTCCAGTACTTCACTTTAGAGACTACATCCAATCAGTATAGTTTTCTTCTTTTTATGTGCTGCTTTTCTGAAAGAAATAATACCGTTCTTTAAAGCAGAGGATCTACAGCTGAGATTTCCAGGCAAGTAGTAGAGATGGAATGTGCAGTTCTTCCCTCAGATATTTTGGTGTTGCAAAGGTTGAATTTAGTCGGACTGTTATATATACGAGAATGATGCAGGCTCATCTAAGGAAATGAAGCTTCCTTTGTGTTATTTTAGTATAATGGCAAAGGCATTACTCTTAAGTTGATTACCAGAATTAATTTTTATATTCTTTTATAATGAGTAATCAGGATTATTAGATGAAGTAAAAGTAGGACTATCCTTTCTCAATGCAGCTTCATCCTTTCAGTTTAGGTTTATCTTCAGTCTACTATGTAATGCATTTGACTGGATATGTTTATACTAAATTTATTCTTGACTGTTTTCTAGGAGTTTGCAGCACTTACTAAAGAGCTTAATGTATGCCGAGAACAACTCCTTGAAAGGGAAGAAGAAATTGCAGAACTGAAAGCAGAAAGAAACAATACAAGGGTTAGTCCATGATCTGGTATCATTTGTTGGTACTGTATGTTTGGAATGGCTTTAGAAATGGAATTAGATGCAGTACTGATGCTCACATCTGTTGTTGCCACTAATACAGTAACATCCAGATTAGTTCTGAAGACTGAGAAACACTGTAGATAATTTACCCTTGTAAAGTAGCTTTCTAAGTTTAACACACTGTGAATGTAGATCCTCTCCTGGGTGTGGGGGAAGAACAACTGGGGAGGGGACTTTACTAAACAAAAATGGTAAGTGGGGGAAAGTTCAACAACCTCTGTCTCTCCTGACATTGCTTAGCAAAGAAGTAGCATTGGGATTTTAAGACATGATGTGAAGATGAAATGTGGTCAAAGAATTCCTATAAGATACTAAGTCCACAGGAGAGTGGTTCCTAGTCATTATGCTATAGGAATATTAGCAAATGTGAAAATAGATTGCAGATGCTATTTGTTCCCAACCTTCTTCTCTTTTTCAATTGCTTGGCTTCTTTCTTTTATAAAATAAATGAATTTGGAATATAAAATGGCCTGCGTGTTTCTATCAGTTTTGCCTAACATATCATAACATATATGATCTTGCTGTTCTTAGAAGACAGATTTGTAAAAAAGCTTTCTGGATTATGCCATTTTTCAGGCCAGCAGAGTTTTAAGAAACAAATTTGAGAGAACTGTGTAAGGTGCCTATAAGAGATATTGTCATAAATAATATGTTATTGCTAGCTTGGGGTACATTATGCTATCATTGTGCTTGGAGTATATTGTTTGAAAATAAAGCATTTTTGTTAAGGTCTTTAAAACAGATGTTGACTTGTTTCCTTACTTAACTTTGATTATTTTTTAGTTGCTGTTAGAACATCTGGAATGTCTTGTATCCCGCCATGAGAGGTCTCTTAGGATGACTGTAGTAAAGAGACAGGCCCAGTCTCCAGCAGGAGTTTCTAGTGAAGTTGAAGTTCTCAAAGCACTGAAGTCTTTATTTGAACATCATAAAGCCCTTGATGAAAAGGTAATGAAAGGCGGCTATTGAAATACTGAGTACACAGCTTATTACTTGTGAAATGTTTTATTAAATCATTATGATGAATCAATTAGGAGCATAAGTGTAAAACTCAGTAAGTCGCAATTACTGACGTTCAGGTCATTAATGCAAGTGGAAAAATTAGTTAGAGAACACAAAGTAGTTCAGCTTGTTTTTCTTGGTATAACTTGCTTGCCTTTGTGGAAAAGTTGAAAGTAAACATGGACCAGTGAGCTGAGCTGCTGAGGAGGTTTTCTTTGTAAAATATACTTCTGTCCAACTGACGCTTGATAGCACTGATGTCCCCTTTGGAGTATAGGAACAAGCACGAGAATGGCTTTTAAAATCAAGTGCAGAACATTGTTATTGAGCCAGTGTGATTTAGTAGTTAAGAGTTGAAGACTAAGACTCAGGAGATTTGGGTTCTGGTCCCCCCTCTGCCACAAATCTCATTGGGTGATTTTGGGCCAGTTAGCCTCTCAGCCTAACCAAACTTATGTGGTTGTTGTGAGGATAAAATGGAGAGGAAGAGTATCATGTAAGCCAGCTTGGATCCTTGCAAGAGGAAGAAAGGCATAAATTTAATGCAATCATCATCATGATCATGTAATCATGCCTTCCCTTTTAACTCATTTAGTTTAGGGATACACAACCTTTTCAATCCTGAAGGCTGCAGGTGTCTGTTGGGGTGCTAAAGACTCCACATGGGTGCCCTCACATGCATCCACACATTTTCCAATTTAAATACCCCATCAAGATATTTTATTTTATTTTCCAAGCAAAATACTTCTAGTCATTACATTTTATCTCACTTCCACACCACGTCACTATGTCATCACTTTCATGCTTTAACTTTTAAAAATGCCATGCTTCTCTATGATTCATGGCAGTGCTAGCATCTCTCTGACCAAGTCATGGAGCCCTCTAACAAGTGCCTGCTAAATCATGTTCTGGAAGACGATTTAGGAGTCTTTCTCACAGGACTTTATAGTTCCTGCAAGCAGACAGCTGTTCCTAGAACAGGGCAGTGCTTATTTGTTAAAAGTGTGCATGTTTGTTCAAGAAGGTTGGATTACAAATTAAGAAAACCTAAGCATTAAAAATTTACCCAGCATAAATCAATTTACCCAGCATCAATGTTTGTCTCTGATTGTATTATCATCAATCCATGTTTCTGTGGTGACAGGTGGTGCTATGTTCATTGCTAACAAATGCAGCAGGAGCTCTACATGCATATTGGCTCTTTCTTGGTCTTGTATAACCAACTGGTTCTGCATGGCTCCAGTTATAGGAAAGAAATGTGTGCTTATTGTATTGTTTCAAAAAATGACAAGACAATGTCTTCCCATTTATTGTTAGAAATATGGAATGTCATACTTGATATTTCAGCTCCACTAAAGCTAGCAGAATTGCTAATATTTATAGTTTGTCTTTATCTTTTAGGTGAGGGAAAGGTTACGAGTAGCGCTTGAAAGATGTAGCTTGTTGGAGGAAGAACTGGGTACTACACACAAGGAGGTAGGTCATTGTCTTCAAACCAAAGCAGTAAGAACTTAAGAAAAGCCATACTGAATCAGACTTGAGTCTCAACATTTTCTTCACACAGCCTTAGCTGCCCCTGGGAAACCCATTTGCAGGACATGAGTGCAACAGTACTGAGAGTCAGTATGAGTATGGTACTTAGAGTGTTGGACTGTATACCTAGGAGATCCAGGTTCTGCTCCTCACTCAGTTGTGTCACAGACTCTCAGCCCAACGTATCTTACAGGGTGGTTGCTAGGAGGATAATACGGCACTATGCAAGCCACATTGGGTTCCCCTATGAGGAAAAAGGGTGGAATATAAATGCAATATATCATCATCAGTCGTCGTCGTCATCATCATCATCAATGTCCTCTTGTCCAGGCTGCCTAACAACTGGTGTGCATAGGCATACTGCCTCTGATACTCAACGTAGCATATATATATCAAAAACAGTAACCATTGGCAGCACTCTCTGTAAATTTGTACAATCCCCTCCAAAGTAATCCAGATTGGTGACCATCACTACATCTTGTGGATGTGAGTGCACGGTGTGAAGAAGTACTTCCCAACTCCAAACATCATCCTCATGAGATGTCTAGTATTATGGGAGATGGGGAGAAATAACTTTCTATGTATTTTCTCTACATTATACACAATCTTGCACTTTATTAGATTTGAATGGATCCTTACTGTTCTGGAAATAAGTTTGCAGGAAACCCTTGGATCCATTGTGGAGGGGAAAGACAAGGCTTAGTACCATGAATTCTTCGTCGTGGTCTCTCTGCATCACACATATGGGTGCTGCACCTGCGCAGTCGGGAAGATTCAGCTAGTAACATTTTTGCTGGAAACTCTGCTCCCTATCCCCTCATAAATGGGCAGAGTCCCCACCCTCTTGCCAGTCCACTTTTGACTGCTGTTTGCTCTGCCTTGGGCTCTCTCATTGCTTTCGATTTCCCTCACAACAAGGCTTAGTACCATAAAATCTCCCACTGCAGCATTCTTGATCCTGTCTAGAATTTGGTAGGATCAAGATTCCTTTCAGTTAGGAATCCCTTTCCTATTGGTATTTTTTTCCAAATGGAAGCAGTTTCAGCAGCAAATATGTCAACTGTTGTCCTAAGATCCAATTAAGTAAACAACAATCACAATATGATTATTATGGATACTTTTTTGTTTTATATTCCACTGTGCTTTTACAAGCAAGTATATTGGTTGATAAATATAAACTGAATGGATTATAGATATTAGTCTTTTTTCTAATTTTTAATTTTCAATCTAAAATGCAACCAAAATGACACTGCATTTCAAATAAAAATATATAAAATTAAACATATAATTAAATAATTCCAATATCGTGCCCCCCACCACCAGGACCAATGATACATGTTAAACATAAGAAGAACTCATTCAAGCATTTCAGGACATTCCTGCCCTCCAAAACTGTAATGATTCTTTTAACGGCTCAAATCCTTTGCCTTTTTTAAAAACAAGCTCAAATATACCCCAAATATAATTAAACATGTTTTTCTTTAAATGCCCTTTTCTTACTCTAATATTACATATTAATTTTTCATTAATAGCTATATGCCAAACTTCTGTATACCAACCACACAATTGGTAATCGTATTTTACTTTCTCTGCGTCTTATCCATTCACTAGTCTAACATTCTAATTGGATCATGTTATACCAAGCTATTTTCTGCTTTCCTAATACTGCTTTTATCTCCCCATTTTTATTCAATTTCTCTAGCCAGTCTTTTAATCGAATTATTTCTTTATTCTTTTAATATGTTCCCTAAAATCTCCCTCAAATTTGATGGAAACCCTTCTAATTCAGTAATTGGGCAAAATGGTGAAGTTGATAGCATTCATTTTTCCTAATATTTATTCCAGATTTGTAATTTATTTTAAGGAAAGGATTTCCTACCTTTTTTGTAATATTTTTATTTTCATATTTGAAAATAAGATCTATCAAGAATCCTTCTATATGAGAAGATTCTAACTGTAATCATATTATCCTATTGGGTTGTAATATAATATCCAGTATGTGCCTCACTTGATTAGTTATATAACTTTAGGAATACCCAATCCCCCTATCTTTTGTGATCTGTACCATCTGATTTTTATTTATCCCTGCTTTCTTGTCCCCACTACAAAACGTATTAATCATATCTTGCCATTCTTTTAATCCTTTAACTGTTACTTTAATCAGTAACATCATAAATAAAAATTTATCTTAGGCAGTATTTTCATCTTACATAATGCTCTTCTACCAAACCAAAATAATGCAATCTTCCTGAATTCAATCATTTTCTCTTTTCATCTTATCTAAATTATTCTGTTTTAAACATTCTAACTTTTTAGTAGTATTGATGCCTAAATACTTAATAACTCTGCATATCAGTGGATATTAGTCTTAACTTTCTTTTAAAATTGAGGGCAGCAGTATTTCAGCTACACTGATCTGGCTGTTACATAATGCTAACCTATGGTTTATTTAATTGTTATTTTGTTGCATTCCTCATGGTTTGTCTGCTAGATGGCAGAACAAATCATGGTTTGTCTTCTGAAGCCCTGAGTTATTGGTTTCCGTTTTTTACCCTGTCCCTCCCTGTATCTATGAACTGGTTTTCACAATACACTGGGGTAATCATGAGTTATTTAACCTTTCATTTGTAGTAGGGAGTTGCAAGGGATATTCAACCTCTGAATGAACCAAGGTTTGGCCAATACACCAGTACCCCATTGGGAGTTCCATATTCACAATAGCATTTGGCATGTTCAGCGGCTCACTGTGGGTTAAATAACTCACAGTGATCCTGGCTTATCATGTTAACCAGCCCTACATTTTCTCTTCTGCTAGTGCTAACAAATGATTTAGTTAGCATGGCTGGTTTCACACATCACAGCAACCCATAATCGAACAGCTCATGGGTAAAATAAACCCTAGGTTTGCCTAATGTGAACCAGGTCACCTGTCTTGCCTATTATTCATCAACACAATATTCTAATATCAAAAATGTTGTTGTTGTGAATTATTAACCTTTGCTAAATTCTCCTATTTCCATTTCAGAATTTATACTTTTTTCATGGCAATTGATCCAGTTTTTTAATGTTACTTTTCAGTTAATGATTTTGAAAGAACAGAACAATCAGAAAAGAACGCAAGCTGATGGAATGCCTGATATCAATCATGATCTGGAGAATACACCTAGCACTAATGGGAAGGTAGGTACAACCATTTTTTTTCTTATACAGCCTGCTTGCTGGTCACTTTTAGGGAATGAAATAATGTCTCAGTTGCATATATTTGTCCAATTCATTTCATTGAGAAAGTAACAAATGTGAAAGAGACTATATAGCATGACAATTTGGATATGTTATCACCTGTTTAAAATTCCCTGCTCTTATTAGCAGATTATTAGGTGATAAAGGTATGTCATTTCACATAAACATGGCACAGTCTGGTTTAGTTGTTTCTTAAAAATTTGGCAGTGAAAGATAGACACTTGCTCAAAGTTAAAATTTTTCTCCAGACACTTATAATTTGTTGCACTTCTGTACCACCCCATAGCCGAAAGTAGTAAATGCATAGGTTCCTGGTCATGCCTTTTCTCCTCATTTGAATCATTCTGTAGTCAACTATCTTTTTTTTTTTTTAAGAATTTTATTAAAATTTTAAACTAACACTAAAAACATCAGTCATCACATACGTCGGACTTACTGGGTCAGCCCCCTGCTACATATTTTTTAACATTCTATAATCATATTCAAATCAGTTTATAATATCTTAAAAACATCTCTAAATCTGCACCAAGTCCCGCTTCTCCAGCCAATCATAGAAAAAATCCCAAGTTTGATAGAAGTCAGTGTCTTCTTTCTCCTTCAGTGATAAAGTCAATCTATCCATTTCTGCGCAGTCCAGAATCTTTCTTAGAATCAGTTCATCAGTGGGTAGTTCCTCACTTTTCCAGTATTGCGCAAATTCAGTCCTCGCCGCTGTGATTAAATGTAACATCAAATATATTTCCTGTCTGTTAATATCTTCCAGTATGATGCCTAACAAGAAAACTTCAGGTTTAAAAGCAAAGGGTTTTTGTAGTATTTCCTCCAGCCATATATGTATTTTAATCCAATACTTTTTCACATTATCACAAGTCCACTACATATGGTGAAAAGTACCCACATTATGTTTACATTTCCAACATCTATTTGACGTATTTGGAAACATCTTAGCTAATCGTGTAGTGAACTATCTTATTGTACTAGAATTTTAAAAATTGTTAAAAGTTTTGTTTGCCTAAACAGAGATCTTCCAATGGTTCTTTGAGTCATGATGAAGACCTTGCTAAAGTAATAGAACTTCAAGACATCATAGAGAAGCAAACTAAGGAGCAAGCCCAAATGAAAGAACGGATCACTGCCCTTTCTAGCAGAGTAGCAGAACTGGAAGAAGATCTTGATACGGCTCGAAAAGATCTAATAAAATCTGAAGAAATGAATACAAAGTTGCAAAGAGATGTCAGAGAGGTGAGATTCTCAATTTTAAACATCTAGTAGTCTCTTAAATTCATTGTTCTGTAATTGTATTGGGTATACAGTCTAAATTATTTGTTTGAACCGATGGACCAGTTTACCAGTCAGTATTGACAATACTGAGTTAGCTGAATCAATAGTCAGATTCAAGGCAAAGTTCTCCGTTCTGTTCTTTTAACTGCAACTTTCAGTTTGCATGTATATTTGATAGTATTTCTTCTGATTAAAATATGAGTTTTTCTGGAATTTAAAGGCATTGTGCATTAAGTTCCTTAATATTTGCTTTTTAATTTAGTGATTTGACATTTTCAAATCTATTGCTTTTATCAACTTCAGCACAAGCCAGCTCAAAAATGTAATTATGGATATTAAAAGGAGGTGTTGCTACCCTCCCTATTTAGAGGGCTTAAATATCCTAGTACATACTTGGGTACTAGATGTTCAGAGCACTGTTTGGGATTAGACAAGGGATTCATGGACCCCATTGGAATTTCTATATTTCTTTGGCTTACTTCCCTTCCTTATCAAATAGCTCTGAAACTCTCAGTCTCAAAAGCAGTTTATTACAAATTTGACACTTGCAGATCTTAGTGATGACCATATGGAGTTCGATAAGAAATTGTTATTCTACTGCCAGCTTGCACAAGACACAAGAAATAAAGGGAAGTTACAATTGTTACAAATATTACAAATGGAATTTTTCATAACTTAGGCAATGGCTCAAAAGGAAGATATGGAAGAGAGAATCACAACCCTTGAAAAACGCTACCTCGCTGCACAACGTGAAGCTACATCTGTGCATGACCTCAATGATAAACTTGAAAATGAAATTGCTAATAAAGATTCCTTGCATCGACAGGTAGAAATTGTTTCTTAAGTGAATAGTACAAAACTTCGTCAAGCTATGTTACTATCCAATAATCTGCTAAGTATATATGATATTGAGAAACATGATAGGGATACTTTTACAGCAGTGCAGGTAGCAGGTCAGTCACACTTCAGGGATTTAAATATTAAGTTATATGCAACAACTGTGCAGGGGGAAGGGTGCTTGCATAATGGGGCTTTCCCATCATCTGCACTCCCACAAGACTCTCAGGGTTGGTAGACCCTCAAGATAGGCCTGGTCTTTGGCCTGGGGTATTACACGGGGGAGAACGGGCACTCTTGTAAGTGTCTTGTATGATAGGTCAGGAGTTTGATTTGCAGCCATATACAACTGGTTAATTGAGAAGCTTAGTATACATCTGAGCATTATTGAAGAAAAACATTTTATATAGTGTATCAATTGTCACTGATAAACTCACTTGGACAGAATGCAGTGTCACACAAGCAATAATATATTTGTATCCCAAAATGCTTTTCCTCTCACCATTACTCCTTTGTTCCCCTTCCCCTGAAAAATATTCTCCAGAAGTCCTTCAAATTCATTGGTGCAGATTTTGAGTGTGGAAAAGAAATCACCACTTCCTGATTCCATTGGTGGAAGCTGTTCCATCAGTGAGGAAACTTCATTTGGTTTCAGCACTTATTTCTAATCTTAAAATGTACCTCTTATTTGTTGTAGTAGTAGTCTACCTGGGTTTGTGATAGGTATTGAATGTTGGAAAAACTATCTTCTGAATTAGGTTAGAAGGTTAGAGCAAGGTTAGAGCACTTGTTCATATTACTCATGGAAATAGTGTGCTAATGTGGTTAACACTGTATGTGAAATGGCATGATTGCTGAAACCCATAACCTTTCTCTACAGTTCCTCCCAGTAGTTTACCTTGCCACCACTGGTGGAGAAAGCTATTGAAAGTAACAATTGATATGATAGCTGCAGCAGTATATATAAGTAAATTTATTATATTCTTGCCTGTAGAGTGAAGACAAGAATAGGCAGTTACAAGAACGTCTGGAACTAGCTGAGCAAAAATTGCAGCAAACTCTGAGAAAAGCTGAGACCCTGCCAGAGGTGGAGGCTGAATTGGCTCAAAGAGTCGCAGCTCTTACTAAGGTAGGTGTACAGTCTGTAGGACAAAGGAGCCTTTTTCTCTTTAGCAGAAATGTTTTCCTTTAATGATTTGGTTCTTCCTGTCTTTTGTATTCCTGATTTTTATAAAATGGCTAGCCATCAAGCTATACATGTATGTAGTCCTCTAGCTCTGTAATATAACAATTGATTTGTAAAATTTGTTTGGAGGCTGAGCACTGGTGTCATCTCAGTGTGCTGCATTATAAATTCCAGCTTCTACTGGAGAAAATTGTCTCCCCAAGCAATCTTATGTGTATTATTTACATAGTTCTTGGATACCTTAATTTTTTTTCTTGTCACTTTTCTTATTCCTTATTGGCTTTTGTAGCCTGAACATTTGCCTTCTGGGAATTCTACAGCTAAAGATGTTAAACTGTTGGGACATACTTCCAATTACAGGAAGGTAGAATTTATACAAAGGACACTGGTCCTCGTTTTTGCCTGCTGCTTGCTTAAAAACATGCACAGATATTAATATGAAAGTGGAGAAGAATTTAAAAGAAAAGAAACATTGAATATATTTTCTTTCATTGCAAGTGAAGTGAATGGTGAATGCAAGGTCTTTTTTTTCCTCTTTTCATTTATTTTTTCTAGTTGTGAAGTTTTCATCAGTCACCAAAGCAAGGTGTCCTGGGTGCAAGAATGAATTTCTCATTTTATACATGAATCTTCATTTTATACCTTTTTTGCTGAAAATTGGCGGTGAAACATCTTGCAATATGTGAATAAAAATAGCAGTCTCCATAAAGCATGATATGCTGGTTTGCAAATAGCTTTTCCTGAAACAGTCTCAGATTTTAATTACCAGTTTGATTTTATAATGGCAGGCTGAAGAAAGACATGGTAATGTTGAGGAAAGATTGAGGCAAATGGAAGCACAGCTGGAAGAGAAAAATCAGGAATTGCTAAGGGTATGTCAAGACAGTGATTACTAGTGTCTTACTCTTCCCTTCCTCTTCGCTCAAACACACACACAAACTTCATAAAGCGACAGGTTGCTAGTGGAAGTATGTCTTTATATTCCATGTGAAATTATCTGAGTGGATAGCTGTTACCTAACATACCTGCATAAGGCTAGAGTGCTCACTGGCTTTCATGGGTGAACTGATTTCTTAGAACAAGGTCTGCTGTTTGAAACTACATAGTAATTAACTAATTTGAGTACATTATTCTGAAAGAACCTTTGCACCTGGCAAAATTGCTAGTGACTAGAAGTTGGAGGAATACTCATCCCCCAAAATCACACTGCAATTTTCTAGGGCTGGTTCAGTATGCTGTACTATGGCATAAGGCTTGTTATCTGTCATCTTGAAGACAAAAATACATTCCATTATAAAGAACCATGAACCACACTGCAAATAATTTTAAGATCTGCACACAGAAAAAGTCAGAAAAATGCTTGGATTAGATATATTTTGTATATCTAAAGTATTGGGAAGGGAATATTGCTAGCAATGTTACTTACTGTCTACAACCCTTGCCCCTCCAATGTAGGCTCGCCAAAGAGAGAAAATGAATGAAGAGCATAATAAACGTTTATCTGATACTGTTGATAAACTTTTGTCTGAATCCAATGAGAGGCTTCAGCTTCACCTTAAAGAAAGAATGGCAGCCCTGGAAGATAAAGTAATTATGAATTTTATGTTTGTTGCTTGCATACTATACTATAGCAATCTTAACAATGGATTTTGAGAATGTAAAGGTACATATTTTAATGGCCATTTATCTAACCATTTATGGTGAGGCAGAGAAACAACATAAAAGGATGGTATAGGTACTAGAGAAGATCAGATGTACAGAAGTTCCAAAACCTTTGCCTTGTGATTGGAAGAAAAGGATATACTTCTTTTTAAATATGTTAAATGGTGGGTTAAAGTAGACTGCCAGTGGACAAAGGAGAACCTCAGCAAGATTGAGCTTGATAGGTTTCTATTCCCAAGTGAAGTGACAGGTAATAAAGAAAGCAGGCACATTTCAGAAGGATATAGGTGGTTTTTATAATTTGTGGTATAAATGTTACAAATGTATACCATGGGTATATTAACTGTTAAAAACTGAATCCTGTATTCTTAAGTAATAATACACCTTTTCATTGAATTTTGTTTCAGAATGCTCTTCTTCGTGAAGTTGAAAATGCTAAGAAACAAATTGATGATCTTCAAAATGAAAAGGTATCAGCTGAAAATAAAATGAATCTTTTATGCCACAGCTGTCATCTAACTCAGATGTGAGAGTGAATAATCTTTCATTTTTGAAGTTGGAATAAATTATCATGATAATTAATATCTATATCTATAAATAATTTTAGGTGCACACACTTTGAACATATTTTTCTTGAACTAATTATTTGTGGAAGTAACTCCAGAGAGGAACTCATCTCTTTCAAGTTGAAGAATCTCAAGATGGATTCTTCAAATTCAGGGGTGATGGCATAGGGCTTTTCAGTTTCAAGGTTACAAAGTGAAGATAGACAGAGTATAAGAACTGGCCCACCTTGGAAAAGAAGATATTTCAGATCAGGGAGAAGAAGAGATTGAGGAAGAGTTCTTTGACCCTGTAAGGAAATGACAGGCTAAACAAGCAGACCAATTAAGAAGTGCCCAATGTTTCTGCTGTCTAGCTCTCAAGCTGCAGGAGCCACCCTGAGGGTAGAGTCAGAATCTTTTTGAAAGAGAGGGAAGAAGGGGATTTTTCAGTGTGGATTCAACTCTTCACATATGCAGATACTACTTTCAATCTCAAAAAGATCATTCTTTTGATTGATGCTGTTTTGTACCCTAGTAGAGCTCAAAAGATTGTGCTTCTGAGGTTTTGTCCAAGTCTGCTAGAGAAAGAAAAGTCAGGGAGAGAGCTGCCCATAACAGTAATTATAAACAGCTAGGCAAGATTAGTTCCCCTTAGTAGGTTTGAAGACACATTATGTTACGGAATTTCATTCCATGATGCACCAACCCAAAGATCATTAGCACATTAAAACCATGCATCTTTAATGGAAATTTTTATGTTATTAGACAATAATTACAAGAAAATGAATCTTTTTTATCTTTGCAGCAAACCTCAGAAGTAACCTTTCTGGTTATCTACTCTGTCCTTACAATGTATGCGTAGTACACATTTGAAATAGGCTATCTTAAATATTCAGTGCCTTCCTAAAAGTAATAAACAGTGCTGCAACTATACTATGTCATTAGTGGCCAAGTATTGTTCCAGTATACTATATAAAAACTGTATAGCTCTTCCTGTGAAATTGCCCCATATTTTGTCTTTTATCTACCCATGGTTTTAAATGGCTCTTAACTAAATGCAGATTAAATACTGGTTTTGGATATTAAGGCCAGCTGATAGTGGCCAATTTAGGACTGGATGCCAGAAGGTAGAGGATCTGGCCTGCCTTTTTTCCCTCTTTAAAGGAAACCTTATTTTTATTTGTTGGGAGGAATTATTTTGTGACATACCATGCTATTAAATTTAAGTTAAACTAGAACTAGGGAAGACTTTTTTTTAATCTCAACAGATTATTATATAGGCCATTGAGTTATTTTAGTCAATTTAATATTTTTAGTATACAATCAATGTTGATGGTTTGTAAATTTATCACCTGTTTTCCTATTATATTTAGCCAGATTTTTTCCTATATTGACATTCTTCTTAATTTTGTGTTTTAGTCTCATGTATATGCAGCAACTATATTAAAACTAGTAGTTTCTAATTAATAAAATTAATTTCTTCAAAACTGTCAATGTTCATTGTAGGATCAATTGGTACTAAGCATTGAAACAATGAGAACTGAAAATGAGCAGTTGAGAATCAGAGGCTCTTCCCTTCAGCACAGGTAGAAATTTTTAATGAAAATTGCTTTGTGCAATGTTATAAAGTAGTTATAAGTTAAAATAGATTGTGTGTATCTAAATTATTGAAGCCTTTGAGAAAGTCTCTCTTGTTAATACTAATATGGTATCTGCTCTTGTTTTAGTCGTCCCCATTTGGGTAGTGTACCAGATTTTAGATATCCTCTGGCACCTTCAGCCCTAGCTGACAATCAGATAGATTCTTATAGCACCTCAGTTTTAAGACGTCCACAGAAAGGACGTTTGGCAGCCCTGCGAGATGAACCTTCAAAGGTAAGAGGGCTTATTTAAAAACAACAACAAACAACTTGTAAAATAGCATGCTTAAAACTTGTGCTACTTTTATCTTAAACTGCAAGATTGTTGTGGAAATACTCCATATCTATATACAAGTCAGGTTCTATATTAAAGTGCAGGGCTGAAAAAGTTCTGAATTTGTATCTAAGTTTAAAGGGTGGTAGGTAACCCAAATGTACTAGCTTCAGAAAAGCAAAGTTTTCATAGAGCACTCATTTTATTTCCGTTTTGGTAGTAAACAATGCTATTTGGAACTGTTTGACTTCTTAAACGTTTTGCTGTAGTTCTAACAACTGGATTTAGTTACCTGTCATGATGATGTGCATTAAGTATAAAGTCAGCTTTACCCCTTCAGTCCCTATATGGAAATAAGCTCTATGTGGATCACCTTCTGGATTAGCATCATATAGATTCCTATGTCCAGCATCCAGAGTTTTGTGTTGTTTCACATGTTGGCTTGAGATTATGTGTTGAGCACTAAACAGATGGGCCTGTTGGCTTTGACTTTTTCATTCACTTGTGGAATGTGAGACAACTGAATTTAGGATGCTCCCCTTTCTTGATCACTAGGACAGTAACAACCAGCTACTGAGCAGATGAGCAGTCCTGTGATTTGGATCCACCATTCTGCAAAATGAAGGGCTCCTTACAAGCACAATACAAGAAAAGTTTCTATGGGGGAGTGGGGAGAGAGGGAAATTTAGTTAATTCCCCACCAGCACCACTACTTGCATTGTTTCAAAGGATTGCCAACTCTTCAGAACAGATTTTGAGCAGCAAAGAGGGAGAAGGGAGGAATTGACAAAAGAAAGCCTTCCCCAGCTTCTGCCAGTGGAAGAACACATGGCCTGTTTGTCCCACTTGGCCTGTCCCTCTGAAGCAAGCAGCTAAACAAACCAAAAATAGTTTGCTTAGGATATTGTCCAAATCAGGGATTTTGGCTTGTTTCTCTCTTTACACACAAAGTTCCCAAACCAGGGATTATTCTTAATTTATGAATCATGGTTGTTGCCTTATGAATCCCTGATTTTATCAGTCCAGGGAGCTACAAACTATATGTGGATTATACACTAAGCAAAAATGTTGGTTTCTTCACCTGCTTGTACTAGTGGAAGGAGCAAAACAGGAGCAAATGGGCTATGTGTATCAGCATGTCATTTATTCACAAAAAAAAAAAAAAATTGAATTTGCCCAAATCCTAATCCGTTCAGTGTAGCCACAGACTACTACTATGACTGGGTTCAGATAACACAATAAACTACATTCAGGGATCGTGTATAGATTGCTATTTAAGTGTAGGTTAAGTTATCTGAACCAGTCATACTGTTAAACCATTGTTTGGTAACTACAAACAACCCATGAAGACATTATTTGTTGTTGAATTGGGATCTGTATATTATCCATGTTTAACAAACCATGGCTTGTTAGCATGGTTGGGTTCAGATTACAAGATAACCCCATCTGAACCAGTGGTTCAATAAAAACTCTCATTCAGTCCATATTCAATCGTTAAGTGTGGGTTATTGTGTTGTCTGAATCCAGCCACAGACCTATAGAATAAGGCTTTTGCTGTGCTTAAAATATACACAAACAAAACTACTTTGACCGTCTTTTCAGATATAACAAGAAATAGAGTAGCTTGTTCTGTATTCTGATAGATTGATCTCTGATCATGTTTTACTAGAATAAATCAGGTAACCTGTGAATATGATTTTGCAATGCTTATATTGGTTTACTGCATTCTAACTATTGCTGTCTTGATGGATTGCTGCAGCATGTAAGTGAAATCATATTGACTATATTTTTATATTTTTAACTGAAGAGTAATCTGAAATTAAAACTGAGATTGTGTGTGTTAAACAGGTTCAGACACTTAATGAGCAGGACTGGGAGCGTGCACAACAAGCAAGTGTATTGGCAAATGTTGCACAAGCCTTTGAGAGTGATGCTGATATCTCGGATGGTGAGGATGACAGAGAAACTATATTCAGCTCAGTTGATCTCTTGTCACCTAGTGGTCAGGCGGATGCCCAGACTTTAGCCATGATGCTTCAAGAGCAGCTGGATGCCATTAACAAAGAAATTAGGTATAGCTTGTATTTTTATCATTAATTTTCAAATTTTTATAGGTTAACTTACTTAGACTCATCATAGATGGTATATTTAATTTACATATTTTATTGTGTGTGTGTTAATATATATCTGATTGTTTGAATTTTTCAGTTTGAAAATGATTTCTATCTGTCATTATTGTATGGGTTCCTTCAGTAGCTTGGGATTCCAAGTTTAGTTCCTTGGAATACTACATGTGTTACTGCAGCTCTCCTGTGAACAGAGTCTCCTGCTTATGGAACAAAAAAATTGGGGTCCAGTTCATATTTGCTATGATTCAGTTTTTTATGAGTATTAAACTTAATGTCCTAAACACAAGCAGCAAATTATTCTTGATGAAGAAAAGTTTGTATGAAACATCTTGGCACCTTTAATAGATGGTCCGAAGACAGGGACAGCTTTATCTGATTTTGTCCCTTTGTATCAAGGCAACATTTAATATTGGACCATAAGTATTCTAAATGTGAATGCTGGGGAGAAATAATGGGAGCTGCAGTCCACTAACTTTTACAGGGCTACAAGGCACCCTGAACTAAAGCATGACCAGCCTATAAGCAATAAGTCAATGGTGTGAAGAAGTTTCACTTTATTCTCCATTAGCTTTATTTTCCACACAGTGCTATTACATAGCTAATTCTAATTGACTGCATAGTGTTGTGAAGTTGTCACATTTTCATCCAGTTTGACAATTGGATAGGATTACCTGTATTGCTAGTACCAGAAGAAGGTCTTGTTTTAAAAAATGTTGCTGCTGCTGATGCAGCTGTAGATCAAAGGAACAATGACTGTGAATAAGACCAAAACCAGACAAATATTCTTAGAGTTTGACTTTCTGCACCTGCATTTCACTCCCACCAAATAATACAATATTGACTCTGAAAATCAAAATGAGCATGAGCACAGCCCCAAAGGTAATACAAAAGGATGTAATTTAGGACTCTGCTTCTGAGAGACTTCAATATCAATGCTGAGGCAGCCTTAACAAGAGCAGCTTGGGACTTCATGTCCTCCATAACAGCTATGGGACTGTTTCAGTTTGTCATAAGGTCAGTGCATGGGGCAAGGCATACCCTTGATTTGGCCTTTGCCCCTGAAGATGAGGGGAGTGGTATAGAGATAGGCAGGGGGATAGAAATCACCCTGTTATGTTCAGATCACTTTCTAGTGCCAGTTGCTTCTCCCAGGTGTGGGAGAACCAATTAAGATGGTTTGTCTCTGGAATCTTTGGGATTTCTGAATGTTCTGGGAGATTTGTCAGTAGTCAGAGCCAGTGATTCTGCTGAGACCTTTGCTACACAGTGGAACAGCAAGATGTGACAGAACATTGACACATCACTCCTGAGTGTCATCTTTAGCATTGCAGAGCCTGGAAGGCTTTCTGGTATATTGGTAGGTTCCAAACAATGGTCAGAAGTCAGCTGGAACATAGCTGATACAAGACCTTTTGTGAAGGTGATCAAGTTATGCCTACTGCATGGTGGTAAGAAGGCTTACATTCTGGTCTCCATTGTATCCTTCAGTAGCTGTTTAGCTGAGCTTTTCCAAGTTGTTTGGGAGTTGCTTTCATCTGATCCAGTGCCAAAACCCTTGGAGGCCAACTGTGATAAGTTTGCAAGACACTTTAAGGATAGCATTACTCTTGCTGACTTGAACACTTGATGCAGTATCTGTTGAGGTCTCCAGTTCATTAACTTATCCTGTTTTGTGGGATCAGTTTCAGTGTTTGGAGCTTGAGGATATAGGCAAGACACTTGCATCTGTATGACCTACCACTTGCTTTCTTGACCCAATGGCTAGTCATGGGGAATTGACTAGATGGATCAGGAAAGTAGTTAACTGAGTGATGACAAGGTCCCCATTGCCTTGAGGCAAGTGGTGGTGGGATAACTCTTGAAAAAACATGCCTGGATCCAGAGCTCTGTGCCAACTTTATTCTGGTCATAAACAACACATTCCTGAGTAAGATGCTCAGGAGAGTGGAGGCATCTCAGCTGTAGGCTCTCTTGAATGGAATTGATTATCTGGATTCAGATCAGGTTTGGGGACAGAATTAGCCTTGGTCACCCTACTTTGGGAGAGAGATGGGGGAGTGTAACTTTGCTATATATTCTGGATCTCTCACTGCCATTTGATGCCATTGAACTACAGTATCCTGTTGGACAACCTCCATGTCTTTTGCTTTTGGTGGCACTGTTCTGCAAAGGTTCAGTTCATTCTTGTGGGATCAGTCCCAGAGAGCAGCATTGGATGACTGTACCTTGGCCCCATGACATCTGAACTGTGGTGGTACTTCAGGACACCATCTTGTCCTCCGTGTAATTTAATAACTTTATGAAACATTTGGGAGTGGTCAACAGGAAATTTTGGGCAAAGTGTCACTGGTACACTGAAAATACCTAGTTCTATTTCTCTGTGAGATCTGAATTAGGGAAGGCCACTCTAAAACAGTGCCTGGATGTGGTTATGAGCCTTGGATGAAGACTAACAATCCGACATTGAATCCCAGTAAGATAGCAAACCTTTGGGTTGGTAGCTCCTAAGTCCAGGAATTGGGCTGTTTGCAAGTTAACGATGGACTTTCATTCCCTTGAAACAAGCAGGTTATGTGGATCTGACAGTCACTACAGCCCCAGGTGACTTCAGTGACCTAGAACACACATAACCAACAACCAGCAAAGACTCCTTGTACCTGTGAAGATCCAGACACAGGTAGCCTCACAGTTAAACTATAGAAATGTGCTCTGTGGGACTGCCTTGATTCAGAAGCTGCAGCTAGTGCAGAATGCAGCAGCTAGGATGCACACTGAAACATCCAGCAGTGCCCACCTAAGTCGTGCTAAAAGAACTGCACTGGCTACTTATTCACTGCCAAGCAATGTTCTAAGTTATGTTACTGACATATAAAGCCCTAAACTAGTTGGGATCAGGACATTAGGAATATGCCTTCCCTTGTATAAACAAAACTGACCCATAAAATCATCAGAAGAGGCCTTGATGATTCTTCCAGAATTATCAGACTATTACTGGGTAATACCTTGATGATAGGCCTTCTTGTCAGCAGCGTCCATCCTGTGGAGAATACTCCCAATTCAGGAGACAGAAAATGTGGATCTTTGAAATGTGTCCTAAAAATGAATTTGTTTATTCAGACTTTCCCTGACTTGTATTTAGAATAACTGTCGCTCCAATGTATTGCTTACTACTGTAATTTGAGTTATTTAAAAAATAATATTTTAAATGTGTGTTTTATATGTGGATGTAAGCTGCTTATGCCTAATACTTAGTAAAATAGAAATATTACAAATAAACTACCTTAGCTTTCACTAAGACTTGTAATGGAGCTCATATGAGACAATGCAATGAAATCCTTTATAGTCATAACTTTCAAGTTCTAATAATAAGCTGGATCCAGACTTAATCATGCTTAAAGAAGACCCATCAAAATAATTGGTTTCAGTAGATATTACCTAAGTAAATATGTATGCAGCCCGTGTCAATAACTTGCTGCCTGTTGTTTGATAATAATAAAGCAGTCATTTGAATCCAGACAAACATACAGAAGTATATGGTGTTCTCATGCTTTTACAGCAAGAAAGATATGTTCTACTAATTTAAATGACAGTTTTCACAACATAGAATAATGTAAAACTACCTGCCCTTCCATGAAAACATTGTCTCTGTAGTCTTCTTTTCATTCTTGATACATTGCCAAAAACACTGCACAGGCAACCTAATTTAATTGTGCAGTTACATTATTTGGTATAAATTGAAATTAACCATTTGCAGGAATGCAAGATATGTTAATATATTTAAAAAAGCATTTCAATTTATTATTGTGTGTGCGTGCGCGGTGCAGGTGCACTTGTGTGACTTTGCCACCACCATTGTGTATAGTAAGATTTTGTGCAAATATGTATGTTGGTGCACTTAGTTTGGTTCCTGATTCATGCTTGTCTTTTGTGGCAGATATTCTTGTGTAAACCAATTGTATCATTTATCAATTCTTTAGATTGATACAAGAAGAAAAGGAAAACACTGAGCAACGAGCAGAGGAAATTGAAAGCCGTGTTGGTAGTGGAAGCTTAGACAACCTTGGTCGGTTTCGGTCTTTGGCCTCTCTTCCTCCTCCTTTTTCCGGTGGTTCCCTTTCTGGCTCTTCTCCACCTGGCAGTGGTCCATCCACACCACGGCGAATGCCCCATAGTCCTGCTCGAGAAGTGGACAGACTAGGTATCATGACACTAGTAAGTATTTCTTTTTTCCTTCCTTCTCCCCATAAGAGAAAAAACCCAGTAATTAGCA
This sequence comes from Varanus komodoensis, assembly GCF_004798865.1. Classification (NCBI taxonomy): domain Eukaryota; kingdom Metazoa; phylum Chordata; class Lepidosauria; order Squamata; family Varanidae; genus Varanus; species Varanus komodoensis. The sequence continues at coordinate 2,268,533 of NW_025335761.1, forward strand.
CTTGTTTTGTTCCTCATTTTTTACATAAGCTTATGCTCTTTGACTGTGTTTGCACATTTGTAATTCAGCTTGTTAAGTCAATGTAGCAAAAAGCTTGTTTGTAGAGCCCCATTATTCCCCTTAAGCCATGATTTTAACTAGGACACCTCCAGTTTCCTGTCTTATCTATAGTACAGATTTTAGAATGAGCCAGAATATTAAACAATAATTTGAATTTAATTATCTTGACTTGTTCCATTAGCATCCTGATTTGGATGGAATGAGAAACTACAGTTACCTGGAGGTTTTTCAGTTTAATTTTGGGAAGAACTGAAATAATTTAATAACATGATATGCAGTATATCATGGCTGTCTGTGTGCTAGTCAGCTCCATCATGAAGTTCAATCTACTTGTCTCTGTGTCATTGTCAGGACATTGTCCCGAAGCATATGTTGTTTACATTCAGAACTGCAAAGAGTTACAAATGAGTAGTTGGGCCATACTCACCTTTTTAGGCAGCCTGCTCTGATTTGGCCAATGACTTAATGGACAGATTAATTGGACTTCCTCTAGAGAGTGTTACAACAAATAAAATATCTTCCTTGTATTAATGCTTTCTAGTTTTGAATCATCATCGGATCTGCTTTATCTTAATTTCTCTTTTTTGCATGCATCTGTCAGCCTAGTGATTTAAGGAAACATCATAGAAAGGTAAAGCATCAGCAATGAATGTATGTTGAGTATTATAAATTAATTATGCAGTTCTATATGATATTAAAAGTATACTCATGTCTCTGGATGACCAACAAGATTATGTAAGGCAATCCCTCATGTCCACGACCACCGATTGCTTGCTTGTTGTCCAGACATGCCTGTCCCATTGCCTTTATTTATTTATTTGTTTATAAAATTTGTATGCCGTCCAATGACTTGCGTCTCTGGACGACTTACAACAATTGTTGAAACACAAATGGGAAAGACACCTCAAGTTATATCAGAGAATACAAGAAAACTGAGCCATTTCTCCCTTGGCACATGATCTTCTTCCCACCCCTCTTCCCACATACATACTGCACATTTATTCCATAGGGCATATGCAGCAAAATGGTTCACTTGCCCTTCCATATTGATGAGTGAAGGTAGAAACAGAACAGTGCATGACTTCACGTGTGTCATCTTCCCTGTGATCTCACTGCAGCAGTGGTGCAAATATCCAGATAGGCAGGGTTTCACTCCTGTGTTTCTGTATTTGACTTCTTCCAGAAGCAAAGAAAGCAACCTGAACCATGTCAGGCTACTACAACTAGTTGGCATAGAACAGCATTATCTCATCCATTGCCCACCATACTCATGCGTAACTTTTATATATTTTAGAATATATAACTAAATATACATACAACTAAAATTTCTCAAAGCAATACACGTTCTGCAGTATCTTTATCCTAAAAGTTTCCACTACATTTCCATTTAATTTTAATTGGAATATGGCATCAGCACTCCTGAGTTTTAGAGCTCCTTCTGGAAGAGGCTGGAGGAGGCATTGGTGGTTCAGTGATATAAAAGTATTTTCTTCCCTAACCCTCTTGTTTATATATAGTGCCTTACAGAAATATTCTCTCACACACAGAAATAGTCTCACCCTTTGGCTTTCCATGTTTTGTTATGTTACTACCTGGAACTGAAATGGATTTAACTGATGTTGACATACACAAGATTCTCAACACTGTGAGGGAGCAAAATATTTTTATTGTGGCACAAAAACAAAGTAACAAAACAAACAGCGTTTGTTGGTTGCGTAAGTATTCAGCCAGCTCATTCAAGCAAATTTGACAGCAATTCCAGCAGTGAGTTTTCTTGCAGAACTCTATTAGCTTTGTGTACCTGGATCCTGCAGTGCTCTGTGTTGGAAAACTATTCCTGCTTTGTTAGGTTGAATGGGGAACATTGGGTGAACAGCAACCTTGGCAATCTGGACCCAATGAGCAATGCCTTCTGAGGGTGGAAATTTTGGTGTAGTGGTGGCCATTTATACTGCTTGCCACCTCGGAGTAAAACAAATCCAGTATCTTCGGTTCTCATTCTCTCTTCTTTCTTTGGGAACAACTGGCCAAAGATTCCATTGGGGTACTGTGTTCCTTTTATGCGGTTTCTCTGTAGCTGCCTTTTGTCTTTAAAGGAGCACATGTAACTTACAGGTTTTGCTCACCATGTTGAGTGCAACCTTGTGTGTTCTGTTGAGTGTTGAAACACCATTGTGTGATTCAAAACATGATATGCCCCTTCTGAGCCTTCCCACTTTTTCACAGAAGCACACACACTAGGTTTTGGTGAAAACAGAGTAAAAGATTTATTAAGGGGAAAGGTTGGTTAGATTCTGAGCACAGAACAATTAACAGTTTAAAGTAGCAAAGCAGTGGAAAGGGGCAATGTTTCAAACTTGAATGGACTTGTAATTGTTTCAACAATCTCTTTCTTCACATCACTCTACTAAAGTCCAGATTTGTCCATTGACAATTTCTCTGAGATCTCTCCAGCTCCTTCCAAGTTAGTATTGGCCATTTGGTTGCTTCTCAAACTAATGCCCTCTTCTCTGATCACTGAGTTTTGGTAGACCTCAGTCCCTTGGCTGAGTTGTGGTTGTGCCATATTCATTCCATTGTGTAATAATGGCTTTAACAATGCTTCTGGGGATTTCATAGTTTGGGATGTATTTTTTATAACCCAACCCAGTTTGGGTTGCACAACATTATTCCTGGATGTTTATGATGCTAGTTTTTCAGATGTGTTTTCCAACAAACTCTAGGGTCTTTCAGAAACAGATGTATCTGAGTCTGTGTGGTCCTGGAATTGCACACAGGTGGACTCCATTCAACTACTTATAGTATGCAACTTCTGGAGGTGGTGGGTTGCACCAGGGCTAAACAAAGGGGTGAATACTTCTGCAACCAACAAGTGCCAGTTTGGGGGGTTGTTTTGCTTTGTTAACTTTTTTATTAACTTTTCTGTCACAGTAAAAGATTTTTCACTTTCTCAGTGTTGAGTAACTTGGGTACATCAAGTAGTAAAGCCAAATAAATCCATTTGAAAACCAGACTGTAACACAACAAAATGTTGAAAAATCACAGGGAGATGAATACTATTACAAGGCACTGTGTAATAGTACTATGTGTACTATACAAGCACTGTGTGCCTTGTGCTTTAGAATATGAGGACATGTCCCTGACCAAGCCTTTTAAATCTAAAATAATAATGTTTTGCTTGCCATAGAGCAGCCACAGGGAATTGCTCCCCTGCACTGATAGTTTATTACTGACCACTAGGACAAAGTAATTCAAAGCATCACAAGAGAGCAAGGATAGCTGCTTAATTAAGTCCATCAAATTGTCCTTAAGTCACAGTGAAATCAAATCATAAAGTTTTCATATTGATTTCTATAAGACCTCTGTGCTATTTACTTGGTCTAGAACCCCAGCACCTTGACTCAAGTGATCTGTTAAAATATTTATCTCAGACTGCACTATGCTGCAGAATTGTATCTTGTGCCAGATTCATAGATGTGACTCTTGTGATGGACTGTCCAAATGTACAAATATAAGAACCAATTCTCTGTCTCTTTTGTAACATTTTAAGAATGCACTGCTTTCTCTGTTCCTCCACAAACTTTTGGCCCACTTGCATTGTCAAGAGTTCAAGAAAAGGAATTTAGATATTCCAATTGTTTGAAGGTAAACTATATAGCAGGCTTTGCCCTTTTGAAAAGGCCTGTCCCTAAACTCTTACATTTCTGTTTTGAACAAAGTTCATAGATTACTATTTGGGTTCTGAACTATACTCTTGGGAAATATAAATTTGATGAAATACTTCTCTGAATTCCACCCCTTAACTTCAAAATTAGCTTAATCAGTTTAACCAAAGTAAGTGTAAAGAAGGAAAGAACAGGAAAAAATTATCACTACATTTCTAACTTGCATGAGTGTCATGTTATTTTCTTTGTTAAAACAGATTATTACCTTGTGGAAATTGCAATTATTGAATTTAAACAATCTGTAGCATTTAAAATTCTCTAATGGGTATTTTGCCTCTTAGTTGGACATGAATTAATATTCAGTTTGCATTCATTCTTAGTCTCCAGTTTCTCGGGAAGAAGTTAGAGATGACAAGACCACAATAAAATGTGAAACATCACCACCTTCTTCACCTCGATCTTTGCATTTGGATAGAGCCTATAAAGGAGCCTTACATACAGTGAGCCATGAAGATATAAGAGATCTCAGAAAGTAAGCGTTTGTAATGAATACAGTCATAGCTAAAGAGCTGTATATAAAATTTAATCTGGTATTTTATAATCAATATATGATATTGACTGGGTTTTCACAACACACCTACCCATCATGGGTACCTAGGTATGGTGGGTTCTTGTGTCATTTGAACCTGGACCACTTCCTGAAGGTTGACTTGCTAAAGAAAAATAAGCTGCCTTAATCTCACCTGGAAGAGGGTTATATGGTCACTATCTCCTTTTTTAGGCAAAGATCTGGGTTCAACTCTTCTTTTTGCTTGACAGCTGTTGAATGAATGCAAATAATGCATCTGAAGCCTAGTTTAGTCAATGGCCATGGATGATGCCTGCTTTGCCAGCAGGCACTTACCAGGATATGGACCTGGCAGGCTTTGCATTTAGGGCAGGCAGAGTTGTGCATCTGTGCAACTCCAAACTACTAACAATTCAAGGAAGAAAGGAAGGTAATATTGCATACATTCTCAGGACAAAAAAGGTGGCAAACCAGTGGTGATCACTTCAGTGTGCTACTTGAACACTTTGGAAGGGCTGCCATTTTGGAAATCATATCTGACTCTGAATCTGAACTGGAAGAAGAGGTAGGGTCAGACTGCTTAGCAGAATTGTCAAGGCCAGCAAGTTCTGACATAAGCATAGCAGCTGGTAAGAACCAGACCACCTCTGCTTCTAGAGGAGACACTGTGGAACAATGTCAGAGGGAGGATTGTAATTTTGTTGGCCTAGTAGTCCAATGTTAAGACAAATGAGTGAACAAATTAAGTAACATACTCCATTCCTGCTGTCTAAGCCACAGCTGCATGAACCTCCTTGAGACTGGTGCTGGAGTTGTTTAGGGGGGAAGGAAGGAGGAGAATTCAGTTTGGAATCATGTTCTGGTATAGGCAGAACTAAATCCACAGTTCAAAGTCTCAGTAACTTGATAGATCTTGCTAATTTCATAGTCAACAGACCTTCATATTACCTCTTTGTATCACAAAACCAGTCCTAGCTGGCCAACTTAACATAATAAAAGACTGTAGATAGAAACATCTTTTCCTGATCTGATGGGAAGGGAAAAGGAGAAAGACTAGGGAAGAGAGATGCTACTTCATGATATAGAGTATTCCTATTTTCAGCAATAGTAATACTGTTATAAAAGCTAAGCTGCTGTAATAAAAAGGAGATAGACCAACCTTTGGTGCAACCACACTTGGAAAATTGTGTTCAGTCCTCGTCACCTTACCTGAAAAAGGCTCTATTGAGTTGGACAAAGTACAGAGAAGGGCAACAGAATTGATCAGGGGAGTATAACTGTTCTCCTTTGAGAAGTGGCTTACAGCAACTGGAAATTTTTAGTTAAGTAAGGGGAGAAAAAATAGAGGGTTTGAGAATAATGCATGGTGTGGAAAAAGAACAGAGGGAGATATTTTTCTCCCTTTCTCATAACACTCTAACTCACTCATCCTGTGAAGCTGCTGGGAACTTTAGGACAGATAAAAGAAAGATCTTCACACAGTACATGGCTAAACTATGGGATTCACTTCTGCAAGTTGTGGTGATAGCCACCAATTTTGATAGGTTTAAATGAGTATTGGATAAATTTATGGAGGAGAAGGCTAACCATGACTACTATTCTTGCTGTCCATATGCTGTCTCCAGTATCAAAGGCTTTATGCCTGCATGCACCAGTTGTTTGGTAACTTGGGCATTTCATCCACTGTGTGAACAGAATGCTAGACAACATGGACCTTTTCTGTTCCAACACAGCTCCCATCCCGATTAACAATCCTGTGGGCAGCTGATTTGCCACCATGTGTACTGAGTGCTGGACTAGGCGGACCCTTGCTCTAATCAAGCATGACTTTTCTTTTCTTCACTCCCTAGCTTTCGATTGAACAACATTGCTCCCCAAAGTTTAATTTAACTCTAACCCTAACCCAAAACTGCTGTGTCTAATTAAAATGCATACAGTGCATGTTTGACAGAAGACTGAAAGGGATCTCTTTTACAGTTCCACAGGTTCTCAAGATGGACAAGTAAGCAATCCCAGCAGTAGTAATAGTAGCCAAGATTCCCTTCACAAAGCCCCTAAAAAGAAAGGAATAAAGTCCTCAATTGGTCGCTTGTTTGGTAAGAAAGAAAAGGGTCGACCTGGTCAAATCAACAAAGAGAGCTTGGGACAAGGTTGGTACATTATTAAACCCCCCAAAAAAGGCTGAGCAATTGCTTAGACATTGAACAAAGAAAGATTATTCATGACTAAACATATTGTTTGCAGACTGCAGCTATCTTGTACTATCCTAGCAATATAAACACCATAGCCTTAACGAGAAGTGGTTTTCTTGCCTACACATATGATTATGTAGGCTGCTTTTCAGATACTGAGCAAAGAATGGATCAGAACCTGCTTGAGATACCTATATTATTTAACTTGAACAAATGTCTCACATCCAACATTGTGCACAAGCGAGATTGTGAATCATTTAAGCATATAACCTTAGTAAACTTTTTGTATTTCTTTTGTTACTAAAGTTTGAAACATTTATGCTTAGTAGCATAAATACCAGCAGGAGTCACAAGCTTAAACATTTTTACACCATCAAATAAACTGGCCTGGGTTATAGTCCAATTTCCAAAACCCTTTTTAAAAGGATTTTTCTGTTCTTTTCCTAACTATTAATTAAGTTCATTTGTCTAATTCCCGTTAGCCAAAGTTTTCTGGGCAGTTTGCAAACCAGTGACATACTGAAACTAAGAAAAGTTTAGTTTTTAGTGCTGCACATTAAAGAAGTATACCATTAGTTTTGGGCTTCTTGCAGCAAGAACTGCAGCATGGCTTGGGTCAGGATGCGGCAAGGAGACTGGGGACAGATCCTCACACATACTCTGCCATGTTCTAGTCAGATCACCAGCTTCCATGATTTTTAAATGTGAGATTTTGAAACTTTTGATATGTATTGCCACATAGATTGTCTGAAGCTTGTTTATCTGTAGCTTTGAGTTCACTAAATAACTTAGGGCTTCTCTGAATTAGAGAGGAATGAGGAATCCATTTGTGGTGGAGGTATGTTAAATATTCAGGGTGCATCTTCCTGGACTCCCATCTACTTTGCAAAGGCCCAGAGTCTGAATTCCTGGCAAGCATGCCCCGAGTTCATGTGCTTGCCAGCAGTCAAGCCCCAGGCACTGTGCAAGCAGTGTCCCTCTTGCATGCCAACTGCAACCACTGCTTAAGCAGCTGCAACTGATGCAGAAGGTGCTCACCAAGAGAGGATCCCCCCCAACTCCCCTGCAACTGCTGTGCCATCAGTGTCCTCCTTCTGCACCACCTGCAGCTGCTTTTTGGGTTGCTGCAGCTGATGTGAAAGAAGGTTGTACGAGCATTCACAGACTTCCTCTTGGCTCTGTTCTCTTTGGAAGACCAGGCCAAAAACAAGAGGAAGCTCACATATGCCTGGAGAGATGGATTCCAGTAGGGTTGGTCCTAACCCTCTCTGTACATTGAGATGCCTGAAGGCCAAAACAGTTGATAACAAATGTAAACATCATAAAATAATCATTACTATAATTACTGTATGCTAACAGCTTTTTGAATTATTGTAGTTAGTGTAATAGAACCTGACAGTTCAACTCAGGATGGCTTAGGACTTGGAAAGCTGGGAGGACAAGCAGAAAAGAATAGAAAACTACAAAAAAAGTAAGCTAAAGAAACTTGCACATAAATATAATATTTGACTGTTATGTTAATTAAAAAGTCTGTTCTCCTTTTGCATTTCTACTACTTGTACCTTTCCATATGATTACTGTCAAATATCTGCACTTCATCTGTCTGCTATTTTCCTCTAATATGATAATTTGTGGCATTGTTTGATAGAATACTCAGTATTCCCATCCCTAGCACTCATATATATATATGGCTGCCATTGGAGACAACTTGGAAGCTTCAGCAGAAGTCTAGAATGCAGAGCGTTATAGATTGCATGTATAAAGGAAATTACACCAGTTCTTCAAGAATTGCACTTGCAATTTGTTTCCAGATGAAATTTGAGGTGCCAAAAAGGCCTACAAGTCTTGGGTTTCATACCTTGACTTATATGAAACCCTTCCAAGAGCTAGAAGTGCTTATCAAGGATTTCACAAACAAGGGAAGCAAGATTACAGTAGTAATGGCAATTATATATCATCCACAGAAACCCACCAGATCTCTTGATCCTACTTAAAAGCAGTAAAAACATCTCTTTAATTCTGCCCTGCCTTCTAAACTGTTGAACATTTTTGCATGTATTTTTGCTACCTTTTTATAAGTTTATGTGTTTTCTTATGTACAAGATTGACAAGCAGCCAGTCAAACAATAAAACGAATATTTGTTGCTGCAACAACTTTTAAGACTTATGTGAATATCATGAATGTAGAGACAAAAAATGTAAAGCAGTAGTGTAAAAATGGCAATTATAGGCAAAACTAAAGCCAGTGACAATTCAGTTAAGTCCTTTTTAACTTAGGTATATGCAAAATAAACAGAATAACTATTAGCAACAGCAGTGAATGATATTTACTAACAATTTCTTGCTTTTCATGGCTATTTGATCAAGGTAACTATCAAGACAGCAGCATATATTGACCCATTCCCATGTAACATGGGTTGGCAAGGTCAAGCAGTTAACCTATTTATTCTTGAGTTAATTCTGGGTTGTTTAATCCTTAAATAACCCAAAATATCGAAGTTCAGACATCATGTTGTGAGCCGCCCCGAGGCTTCGGCAAGGGGCGGCATAGAAATGTTTTAATAAAAAAATAAATAAATAAAATAAAATGTTCATAACCTATGAATGGAGTGATTGTAGGTTGTTTACAGAAAGCAGAAGTGGGGCAGCATGCTCATATACCTCTGCCAATTTGTAGGTAAAATATATGTTTAACATTTATTTTAATATTTATTTAATTCTTAAATTGGACTGTTCCCCTGACAAGCAGGGATTTCATGAATTTCTGTAGCTCCTCAACTGGTATAATTCAATATAGAATTGTGCCCTTAAGTTCCAATATGAAATCTTTTCTAAAATTTAGTTTTTGGAAATCTATTTCATATTGTATGATACGTAGAGACATAATTCCTCATCCTGTCAGCCTCTTGTCTGGCTTTTTATCATCCGTAGTGCACACCCATTTTCATTTCTAAAAATCTATACATTGCTGTACGTTAATCTTGGTTTTACCTTTTATTTCCTTTATTTGCTTTATTCCCTTTTTAATTTTTCTTTGATGTGGTAGTGCAAAATCAGGGTAAGTTGCTTTTAAATTAATTTATGCAAATTGTGGAAGTGTGATGTGTTTAGAACATGATAAATTAGTATTAATCAGTGATCAGAAGATCAACAATCAGGCTGGGATATATGGCATTAAATTCAGCGTCACTCTAGGAGACATTTGCTAGTTCAGTGAGTCTTTCTTCTTCCCAGAATCCACACAAAAATCTGTTATTTGAGGGTACCTAGGTGTGATTACTCCCCCTCCCCCCACTGTGTCACCTGCATGCTTCAAACTTGCCACTATTGAATACAATCTACAAAAGCAACAAAATTAATTAATTAAATGAAAACAGTACAAATAGCACCTTTTCTACCTTCTCATGCTTTGCCTCTGGTTTGGCTTCTTAACTCTGTCTATAAAGTCTGTTTAAATTTGTAACATGTTTGTGAAATTCATTTATTTTGTTGATACTGTAAATCTCAACCTGATTATTAGTCATTTGTTTTTGTTGTTGGGTTCAGTTGGTTTTGTTGTTGGGTTCAATTTCCTTTTGCTCATTTCATAAATATCAGAGGTTACATTGATAAAACAACAAACTATTTTCAGCAAAGTTCTTTCAGCAAAGTATCTTCATGAGTTGCACATGCATAAGCTTCCTATATAACATCATATTATAAATATTTCAAATGTGATTTTTGGTTCTTAAGTAACATAGTTAAGTTCCCTGGCATTATTTGCTTTTAATAACTATATTGCAGTATTATTTTTTAGAGGTTATATTAACACACTTTCATAAGATAAGTAAGATCTGCTTTTGTACATGAATTTTCAGTCTTCAGAGTCATTACAGTGGTGTTCTTCAATCCACTTACTGCCTCATTCCCTTTCAATTCCATGTTATTCCTTGACTGCCTCTAAGGCAGAAGTTTCATGGGACTGCTCGGCGTGAGACAGAAGCTCCAGAGCATGAGGATTTCCTATCCTATGCTCTTCTAAGCTGTAGGAAGGAGAAAGGAGCAGTGAGGAAGAAAATTCTTCTTTCTGTTCTTTCTCACAAACAAATCAGCTACTCGTAGATAGGCCTCTGAATATTTTTAACCTTTGAAAATAGTTTCCATGATTTTTTTCTCCTGTAGTTGTGAGGGGACAGGGCAAAAACTGTTACATCAGATTCCTGCCTCTTAGAACATAGGGCACATATTGTATGGAACCTGGGATGCTTTTGCAGTTCTCCTAGAATTGGTCTATAATTAGTATTTTGAAAATAGGAGCTTACGTTTAGTTCAGATTTTTTTTTTCCATTTTGGAGGCAATAACTGAAGAAACACATTTTCAAGCTCTCTCAGTGTATGTTCCCTGCTGAGTTTGTTTGACTTGACAAATGCTTGTAGGCAACAAGCCACCCTGACTGTCCATAGTTCATGCTAGTGTTTGTTGTACCTGCAGTGAGTTGTCATGTTGAACAAATATGGGTGACTGATCTCATCAGGCATACTGGGAAGCGGCTAACAAGCTGCTTAGCAAGAACAGCAAACTCCCAAATAGTACATTAGAGTGGCTAGTACTAGTTTGCCACCTTTACTTACCTTTTTTAAACCCAAGATTTTCACTGAATTGTTATTATTTTTTAAAAATTCAGTAGTTCAGAGTTGAACAAGTCTGCAATCTAACTCTTTCCTTCTTAGTGCCCTGTCAAAGTACAGAAGGCAGTATCTATGGCTATTGACAAAGCAAGCCTACAAATAAGTAAATGTGTTGCTTTGCCTCTCACTTGACAGTCATCCAGTGGTGAGCTGTCAAATTTGAAGGGAAGCTGTGAGGGAATCTTACAGTTCATAAAATGGGATGGCAAGTAGAGCACCTCCTTCATAGTGAGTTGCCCTCATCTTTTTGGTTTTGAGCAGACTGTTTTTATTGTCTACCAGCTTTTCCAAGACTTTATGGTACTTGAGAAATTTTAAACGCATCATTCTTTTAAAAATTGGGTTTTTGACATGTCATATTAGAATTTTTTGACAAGGACATTTTCAGTTTTGAAATCTGCATATTAATGTCTTTAAAGAAACATCAATATGTAAAACACTGTTTGGAAATATAATTTTTTAAATGCTATTAAGAATGAATACATTATTGTGTTTGTTTGTTTAATGAAGCAGGTTCTTTCAGTACCATATGAGTATAAGAAGCTGTAATGTCCAAAAATAATTGAACAACTTAACAGCATTTATGTGAACTTTCAATCCCATGGTAGAGCAATGGGAACCTTCCAGCCTGCAGACCAAATTCAGCATGCCACACCACCCTATCCAAACTGTAGAGGCCTTGGGCAAGGCTCCACCCTAAAGCCTCAGCTCCTCTTCCTCCTCCAGAGGAAGAATGCTTCTGATGTTTGAAAATTAAATAAATCAATAAATATGGGACAGAAGAGTAACTATGCCCAAAAGAGTGAATCAAGAGGGAAGCAGGAAATGAAACTGGTGTGGGACTCAACTTGAGTTCTTGAGAAGGTAGCAGAGTCTCTAGTCATTTCAGGCAGTGTGTTTGTTATAGCCCTTGTGATTCTTGTGACTTTTGCATGGTATTCAGAAAAGTTAAAAGAATGAGAAACTTGCTGGAGGACAGTTAGTGAAGCAAATAGGCTGAAGTAACACCAGTATATCTTGTATATTTTAGGCATGAACTGCTTGAGGAAGCCCGGCGGCAAGGTCTCCCCTTTGCTCAATGGGATGGGCCCACTGTAGTTGTCTGGTTAGAGGTAAGGAATCTACACAGTACTGGATTCAACATGATACTAGAGCAAGCCTGAAACTTGTAAATAATTTCCTTTCTGTATTTTTCTTTGCTAGTTATGGGTTGGGATGCCAGCCTGGTATGTAGCTGCTTGCCGTGCAAATGTGAAAAGTGGTGCTATAATGTCAGCCTTATCTGATACTGAAATACAGCGTGAAATTGGCATCAGCAATCCTCTACATAGGTTAAAGCTGAGACTTGCCATTCAGGAGATTATGTCACTAACAAGCCCATCTGCTCCTCCTACTTCAAGAACGGTAAGAGAGGTTGGAAAATGATTGTGTTGTGTTGTTTGATTGAGGAGAAACTAGCAAGTAACTAGAATTTATCTTGTGGCAATCGTCTGCATCAAGAAATCCCTGATATTCTAATAGAAAAAGTAATGAAGTTGAGGAAAGTAAGTAGAAATGACAAAGTGAAATGAGCTCTCTAAATAACTCTGTAACAAGTTATAGTAACATTTTGCTAAAAGTGAGTTACAATTTAAAGCTAGCATACAGTAAGTTTTAGACTCTGAGAATAATGTGTCACTTTCTCATCCAAGTAGTGTTAATATTTAAACAAGGTTTCACAATTCTGGCCAACATAATGAGTATAATATCCTTCTTTGGCAGGTCTCCAGCCTCCCAACTTTAGTGCTGGAGAAGTGAGCATGTGTAGTCCATAGAGCTGTGCAGGCATTCTAAGTGCAAAGTGCTTTGAAGCAAAGCACCAAAACAAACTTGAAGGCTCCTCTCCAGTTTAGAGTGTTTTGAAAGCAAAAGAGGGAATTTCCACTTCCAGATGTAAATCTGCATTGACATTGGCTGTGTATATGCAACTAGCTTCCTTGTTGGACTGCATGCAAAGTTTGGGACCCTCCCCCTCAGCTGAGGACCAAATTGCATTTTGGAAAAGCTCCTGGATCAGATTCCAGTGCTGGGTAGGGCCAGAGGCCAAACAGATGAGGCCAAAAATACAAAACCCTGAGCGTATTTTAGCTTAAGTCATTTACTGCCAGTAATTAAGACTTAGGAGAGGCATTTTGACCTTTTAGAATGGGAAAAAACTACACCAAAACCAGGAAACAATGAAATGACTGGGAGAAAGGGAGTGAGGAACACCAGAAAGTGCAGGGCTTGGCCCCTGTTTCTCTGATTGCCTGCCCTTGGATTAGGTAACAGTACCACTCATAAAAATTTGGCTGTGTTTGCAGAGTAGTTTGAAAGAAAGTATCCTCTGAAAAGGAATGAGCAAGTATCAGTGATGCAAAAATGTTAGGATCCAAGGCTCATGTTTCCACAGGACGAATTTTTCTACTTAGAATGTCCTATTATGTCCTATTATAAATAAATTTAAATCTAGTTATATTTTATTTGAAAAGTAATTTGGTCTCAGAAGCCAGATACTGAAGCCAGTTGGTTCACATATAATGCCCAGTCACAGTTTTGTTATGTGACTAAATCTTGTCTTGGCACAATCCACTTAATTTCTTCCTGATTTACAATAAACCATAATTCATTGGTGTTTCCACAGTAACCAGTTATGGTTTGCACTTACGTGCCAAACCAGGATAACAGGTTTCTAACTCTGGCTTGCAAACCATAGTTTTACTGTTAGGATGTGACAACCCACCATATGGTTTTCAACAACCCGGGAAGTGTATAGTTAGATGGGGTGTTCAAGTGGAGGAACTGACACCCTGGATACAATTGTATGCACTGTATAGAATCCAGGGGCAATGTTTTGTGCAGAAGAGATCCTGGGCTCTAGCCTGCAGGACAAAAAAAAAATACATTTGCATATGCTTATTTAGATATGCTCTAAAGTCTGTAATTTTTTAAAAGGAATTTGTGCTCTGTTGATACTGCTATATATATAAAGGGATGTATGGACAGTTGCGAGGAGAGCATTTGATTATAGTAAAAAAAATCCACAGGCAGAAAACCAGCTAATTCAGGAGAATCTAGTGCAACAGAGCCCCTGTATCTTTATTTGAGCAAGTGCCCATGGAGAGCAGGATGGTGAGAAAGATGGCCTGCCAGAGATGTAGGACTCCAAATGAAAGTTTTGGGTCTTCAGGCTTAGTGGGTCACCTATGAATACGGCCTCAAGTAGAAAAATAGATTGGAAGAGAACATCAACGATCTGCTTAGGACAGGAATCCATTTTAAAGCTTTTCTGACAGAAGGTGGTCCAGTGTGTGCTTGAATACTTCCAGCAAAAGAATACCCACCACCTTGCTAAACAGTTCCTGAACATCCATAATCTGATCAGAGGGATGGTTGAAATGTAAGGGGTTGAAATCAAGTGAAATATTCTCAAAGATTCTTATTTTGAGTCCCCATATTGCACACTATAAGCAATTGTTCTTATTTCAAACTTGATTAAATATCATATAGTTCTGTATGCTTTATTTTTAAAGACAAATACATTTGCTTGCAGGATTGCATCTTACATCAGTCTGTATTTAACAGTCTAGAAACCATTGCTTTTGCCCATGCCTGCTCCTTTTATGTACCTGTTGCTTATATATTCTGCAACCTTTCCTCTTTGTTACTGCTTTCCTTTCATTGGATGTAATATGGGGTCATATTAGACCACAGGAAATGTCTGGGTAACACATGAAGAAATGGAAAATCTTACATCTACACCACAAACGGTTAGTTGTAGCACTGAAGCCTGTTTCTTCAGTGCTTTTCCCACTTTTGAAGTGCTTGAATCATGTGCCTCATTAGTCTCTGCAAAGAGTAGAAATATTAATCTAAGTAACGCTTTCTTGGTTTTAACTGATTTTAATTACTAACCCTCTCTGAAAGCTATATATCATGCTGTAAATGTTTTTCCACCAAGGCTTAAGAGAAAGAGAGAGAGTGTGTGTGGGGGGGGGGGGGGGGGAGAGAGAGAGAGAATTTTGAAAGGGCAGAGATTAGGTATGTTTCATAGGCAAAACTAGCACACTGATTTCTGAACTGTATTAGAGAACATTACATAATCTTCTACTTGAAGGGTGCTTCTTGTGTGGAAAAATTAAACAGTATGTGGTGGATAATCTCCATGCAGGTACAAAAATATAAAGAAAGATGCATATATACACAATTTTGGATGCATGATGCTTTCATTCTTAAATGATTAGCATGTCATTGCTTCACCTTTGCAATATCGCTGTATCATTTAATGCACAGAAAGGACTATGTTCCATGTTCGGTGCCAAGTAACACATACTGAATATGCCACAATCCAAGCAACCATGACCCCTTTAATGAAGGACTTATCTAATTAAAACCTGAACACAGATTTGCACATTCCTTGAATTATGTGTCTTTCTATGCATGCTAGAATATGGTCATTTCTTTGAATTTGCTTGCATTACTAAACCTATAAATACTAATATTGGTGTGTTCTTTTGCTTTTCTAATAACATAACATCAGGAAGATGAGGAAGGAAGCTGGGCTCAGGTTGGAGACTTTTTAAACCTTCTGTATAAACAGCTATGATTTTTTTTTGTTAAAGTGTAAAACTGAATTTTATGTATGCATTTACACATTTGAGGGAAATTTAATTAGGGAAATCTTACTCTTTTCTAAAGTTGTCACTCAAATTTTGGAAATTTATTTGGTTTAGAAGTTATCATTTATGGTATCTAGTTGAGGCATGTTCTCTAGTAATTTGCCACAGGCATATGAAGATTCTTTTTTCACTATCATTATTACCATTACTGTCTTCCCTTGATGCTAGAGCAAATAGTCAAAAGACCTGCTGCAATATGGAGCTAAAAGCATCGTTCCCTGGATCTCAGTCAAAGTGTGGTCAGTGGTCTTGAGAACTTTAGACTGCAATAATATCCACACGTAACAGGAATAATTTCCACTGAACACAATATAACTTATTTCTGAATGGACATGCATTAAGATTGCACTGTAAATCAGCTTTATTTGTGCCGAACCTGTGTACCATAAAGGATATGGATTTTGTGTGAAATCAGCAAAAATCAGAAAAGCATAACAAAAAATTAAAAGACGTGCCTACTAATCCTGACTTCTTCTCCTGTTTCTGGCTAACACATTCTTATTCAAATATATGACTAAAATCCTTCTAAGTACAGCTGCTTCCTGCTTTATGGCAGCTGGTGAGCACCAGTAGTGCATTGGTGTCTGACATGTTAAACGTATGATGTACAGAAGGGGGATGCATGCCTCTATATGGGAAATTAATTCATACCAGGGAGCTGTAGCTCCCTGGCACAATCTTTTAAAATTTGGAGATATGCATCCCCCATTCACATGCACATGTTAACATGAACACTAGTTGCTATATAAAGTGTGAAGTGGATTTACATTTAAGACATTGTTTTGCCTGTTTAGTAGTTTGAAACTCTACCTAGTATGAACTTCGTGCATAGTCTATGGGTTGGGTCCAGCAAAAGCCACCTGCAGGCAGACAAAGTCCCTGCAGGAGGCTTTTGATCCAGCAGAGCTTTTTATTGATTTCAGTAGGGGAAGAGGTAATATTCCCCCACCCCCATTGTCCTGCAGATCCCCAAAACAACCAAAAATCTGCTCCAGGGGGTTGGAGAGCCTTCTGGAACAGTGGGAGTGGTGGCACCTGGGCTGCAAACAAGGAAAATAACTTCTTCCAGTATTCTGCCAGCATGAGGAGTCTGAATAGAACTCTGCTCAGGTGTGCTCCCACTAGCAGAATAAACACTGTTTCAAACCCCAAATTTATCTTTAAAAGCTCCTTGTTTTAAATTGCATTCTTTTTCTCTATCTAGACTTTAGCCTATGGTGATATGAACCATGAGTGGATTGGCAATGAATGGCTTCCCAGTTTGGGGCTGCCTCAGTATCGCAGTTACTTTATGGAATGTCTTGTTGATGCTAGAATGCTGGACCACTTAACTAAAAAGGATCTTCGTGGTCAACTTAAAATGGTTGACAGCTTTCACAGGTAAATATATTTTATATGTTCATTAATAACAAACATTTCCATTGCCTTCCTAATGCCCTGCACTCTTGTTAAACTATTTTGCAGAAATAGCTTTCAGTGTGGGATTATGTGTCTGCGAAGATTAAATTATGACCGAAAAGAACTTGAAAGAAAAAGAGAAGAAAGTCTAAATGAGATTAAAGGTAGCTATTTGCTTTCCTAGGTTTGATTCTACACCCTAATAGTAGAATCTACATCCTAACATAATCCTCTACTAAGGTGGATAGCATAGTTGTATCTCAGCCCCAAATAATATCTCAACTGCAATCCAATGGACTGTGAACATTGTTATACGTGAGCACCAGGGATTTTCTTCTCCTTGGAACATCCCTACTTGCACCTAATGTTGAAGGGACTGTATGGAAAAATATTGAGTACAGTCAGGTGCTACAGCCAGAAAGGGAAATCAACCCACAAGGATGCTCTTTAGCTTCTGGCCTTGAGCTCTAAGTACTGTGTTCTCTATCATGCTTGTGTCTGTATGTTTAGTGCACTAACCCACAGGCCTTAAAAAGCTTACTCTGTGGAACACTTATAATAGTAATAGTATGGCTGATAAAATACTATAAGCATTTATCAATTATGAATGTTCTTGCCTTTTTACACAGTACTTAAACATACTAAGAATTGTTTTAGAAAGCTTTGTAGTACAAATAGATTTTTAAAATAGGCAATCTCTAAATGCTGGAATAGCATTTTCTAGTCACTGTTTTGTAGCCTCACTCGTTTAGTTGATTTAATCCCTGAGATTTTCCCAGTCCCAACTGTATTTGGTGCAATAAAACACAAACCATGGGCAATACTAAAATTAATAGAGAGAACCATGTATCAATACAGAGTCTTCATGCTTGTTATCATTATTTCTGAACAATAATAATTGTCCAGTACTTGGTATTGGAACTGCAACCCAAAGAAACGGTGGATTGGATCCAGACTCCCCAAGTGGATCATTGTAGGCATCTCCTACTAGGGGAAGAGGGGAGGTGATTTTCCCCTGATTCCTCATCATCTTGCAGTCTCTGTAAGAAAAGCTACTCTGGAGAGTCTGGAAATTGTCTGAAACCATGTGGCATTGCAAACTGCAACGAAAAGGGGAAATTGGTGAAAATTATCTTTTCCTAATGGTAGTCTCCATTGAATCTGTGTCCCTTCTGTGAATGGAATGGTAAATCTGGATTAAATCCCATGGTTTCTGCTATTATCTACTTCTATTCTGCTATTATTAATAAACTGTTTTGTGATTTAAACATTTACTTTCCAATTTATAGATGTCCTTGTCTGGAGCAATGACAGAATGATTCACTGGGTGGTGTCAATTGGTCTTAAAGAATATGCAAATAACCTCATAGAAACTGGAGTTCATGGCGCACTTGTGGCCTTAGATGAAACTTTTGATCACAATGCATTAGCGCTTTCCTTACAGATACCCACTCAAAATACACAGGTAATAATGATAAAAGCATTTGTGGAATACTCTAATATGCATATGTACTATAATGTTTAATATTGAGGCAGTGAATAGGCATTTATAGATTGGACCCATCTTAAAACTAAATATATTCATTTGGTTTCAAGTTGCTTAGATACATTAGCAAAATTTTCTCATTTACCAAGATACAGCATTTCTGGAATACCAATTAGGACTGATCCCTCCCTTATTTATTCATTAGATTTTTTGCCCACCCCATTAGCCATGAGCTCCTTAAAATTTATATTGAAAATGTATACATTTTGTCTGAGTATTATCCAAAGAAGATTCCTAAATGCTGTTTTTAGTTTGGCACAGTGAATACCATGCAAATTTACAAAAATGGCAGTATGCAATATTTAATAGGGGTTTGGGCATTCAGAAATTAAAGCAGTCCAGTGGTAATAATGCTGCATTGTTGCCACTTTGCCTGTACCTGTGTGACTATTCTTAAAATCATATTTTATAAATCTGCATTCTCAAAATGGATGACAAATACCAGCAATTTTTTGAATTGTGTTTATGATTCATTTTTAATTTAGGCTCGTGCTGTGTTGGAGAGGGAATTCAATAACCTTCTTGTGATGGGCACAGACAGGAGGTTTGATGAAGTGAGTTTCCCAGGATTTTGGTTTTACTGTCTTACCTAATGTTATGATTTGTATAGACACTACCATAAATTAATAGTATCCTGCAACAAAACTTGAGCTGTGGTTGCAGAAGATTTTTAACTGGGACTGATTTAGAAGACACTTTCTTACCCACTCACTGCTGAAAGATACAGTAATGGATTTCCCAGATAACTGAGTGGCTCACCTTTTTTCTCTGCTATCAGAGCATCTAGGATTAACAATTTCTTCCTTGGGCAGACATATCTGGCTCAATAAGATCAAAGATATTCCCACTGTTATCTATTTCTTTATCTGGAACTTTGGGAAAGGAATGTGGTTTAATAGTTTCTTCACTATTGTATGTACAGTATGTATATCTCACCAAGAATCATTTCATTTTTTCCTTTATGTGCATTGGGTATGATTCACGTTAACATAGGCATACCTATTTTTACTTGTTTATGACAAGTGCTTCTGAGGAGGACTCCTAGCAAACTTCAGCAAACTCTCTGCTCCATAGCTTCTACAAACTGTACTTGGATTTCATGGCTTTCTTAGGCTTATCTTAAATTCTATTGGGTACAAAACAAATAGCAGGAAATACTCTGGATTTGGATTTATGTAATGGACCAGTGGAAATAATCGAAGGGGATCCAGTGATAACTGCATTATCAAGTGCAGATCATAACCTGATCAAGTTTGATCTTCAGTCTACCTGAATGTTTTTCAACACTGAGGGACCAGTTTTGATGATCTACTCTTATAGCTTGATGAGTCTGTAAGGCTTTCTGATATCTCTGGATGGTGTAGTTGGCAATCTTGCTGAGGCCCCAGTCTCAACTTGAATTGTGGAAGTAACTCAGGCCATCAGTATGATCATTTCCAAATGTCTGTAATCAAATCATAGGACCATACTGCCTTTCTGGGATTCTGGAAAGTGATAAAACATCATGTGGACAACCTGAATTCTTTTAGTAAAAGCTCATAATGAATATGAACAAACAAGTAAATACCCATATTCAGGCTTATTCTGTAGTTCTGCTGGAAAGAAATTTTACTATCCAAATATTTTATTTTTTACATATTCCAAACTTTTACTATCCTCCACTATTTAAATAGCTTGGTTCAGCAGTACTATTTCACATGCTGAAGGGCATATTGAATCAAGGTAATCAAGTGGTAGAGCCTTTGAAGGCTACCAAGTTACATTTTATTTATGAAATTTCTCATATCCATACCTACTTGTATGTTATGATTTATGGAGTCAGATTCAACTAGGACATTGTGTGGTCCTGTTACAGATTTTTTCATTTTATCCAGATTGAGGATATGGATAAACTACTTGCCATATTCCCTGGACCCTTACTCATCCTGACTGCTGTTTCTCTGAGACAGAAGTAGTTACTTCCACTCTTAAGGGGAAAGCAGTAGAAGGAACCCTAAAACCCCTGATATTAGTATCAACAAAAAGTCTTGATTCTAACATCAGGCATAACTGTTGCCCAATGTCTTCCCTTTTGGATCAGTGTTAGAGCAGATGGTGGTCTTTCAAATCAAGGTAGATTTATGGGGAATAGATTATTTGGCTCCATTTTAATCCTGTTTCAGACCTGGTTTTGGGATGCAAATAACCTGCACTGGTGAAGGACATAGTCTGTGGAACATATGTGAGGAATGCAGGTCTATTAGTTCTCCCAGACTTTTCAGTGGTTGTTGATCCATTGCCTATCCTAGCCTTCTGGTGCAGTTGTCTTGGTATTGTTAGAAAGCATGGTATTAGGATGACACTAGTCACTGGGGGGTGTTCTCAGTGCAGTTTTCCTTCTAACAGATGCTTTCCATCTTTGGAACTAGGAGGAAGTATTCTTTCTCCCTGCTCCAGCCTTTTCAAAATCTGTTCTGCACGTTTGCAGGGCCCTCCTGAGTAGATTTTGAGAAGATGCCTTGAGCTGCAATAGGAATAGCCCCCTCCAGATTCCACAGGAGGAAGCAGTTCTGTCAGTGGAAAAACTTCAGGGATTTCACCCAGTGGCTTTGAAAATGAAGGGTTACTGCTTAGCAGGCTCCTCCTCAATCCATTGTCCAGCAGCATGCAAAATGCATGGTTCAGAAACACCTATGGTTAATTATGAGGTTCTGAGCTGCCTTGAATATTATGGTTGTGTTGTATAATGATAATATCCTAAAGGAGTATTACTTTTTTATCATGTTGAACTAATGTGATGCTTGCTTTTACAGGATGATGATAAAAGCTTTAGGAGAGCACCTTCATGGAGGAAGAAGTTTAGACCAAAGGACATAAGAGGTTTAGCTGCTGGATCAGCAGAGACGCTCCCTGCAAATTTCAGAGTTACCACCTCAATGTCTTCACCTTCTATGCAGCCAAAGAAGATGCAAATTGATGGTAAAATATTGTTTAATTATTTAAGCATGATTATTATGCCTGAAGTTGTAAGAGTAATAAATAGCTGAAGCATCTGCTCTCTTTGTGAACTGAAGAAAGAACTTAATTGGTGCATGACTTTTATTTCTGAGTAAATGATGGCATTACTTACATTTTCTGTTTCTGTGGTATTAACAACTGCCTTTCTGTCAGTTCTAATTAAAAAAAACATTCAGGTTGTCTTCGAATGACCATTCCAAAATCTTTTTAAATATTTGGAAATAGAACACATGAAACAACCTTCCATGCAATTCACAAATTGTTGCTGTATATATTCTAATTTCAACTGACCCCCTATGGGAAACTCCTCCACTTCAGAATTAATAGAGGCATCCAGGAACAGTAATTGGTAGATTTTGTCCATTGTCTTTGCTCTGTGAAGCTTTAATTACCTCATACAATAACCAGAATTATATATCACCTTCATGTCTTCCTTTCAGTTACTTTCCCCCTCTCAATCTTTGTGCTTGATTATTTGCCCTCAAGCACTCATTTATCTTACCCTTTCTTTAAAAGTTAATCTCCATTCTACCTCCCAGCTGTGATCATATCTTCCTCCTCCTTTCCTGAACTCACTGAATATTTGTTTTATACCTTTTGGTTTCACTGTGTGATCCCCTGTATTGTCTTGACGACTGCAATAATGCTTCATAAATTCCACTTCAATTCTTACCATAGTTAGCTGCAGTCTCCTAACCTAATGCAGAAGATTCTTCTCATTCCTTGTGACCAGTTGATATAATAGGCATATTCTACCCAATAGACTAACAGGTTCTTACATCAGTTCTTCTAAATATTAATCATTCTGTTCCCAGAGGGCAGCCTGAAGGTATTAAATGGTTTGATGGATAATCAGCCAGTCCAAACACCATGCAAAAGGATGCAGACAATATTTTCTTAAATGCCTGTCAGGTGCTATAGAACAGTGGGCAGGGTAAGGAACAGAGTTCAGTTTTACAGTGTGACTTGTGTTTGGAACTCTTCCTAGTAATAAGTCCCAGGATTCGCAGTCCCAGGATTCCCAGGTCCTGGCAAGCTCCTGTTCTGTAGCAGCACCAGCACTAATTTCAACTGACCCCCTATGGGAAACTCCTCCACTCCACTTCAGAATTAATAGAGGCATTCAGGAACAGTAATTGGTAGATTTTGTCCATTGTCATTGCTCTGTGAAACTTTAATTGCCTCATCCAGTAACCAGTGGTGACTGGTTTAGATTTGGACAGGCTGGATGGGGAGAAAATCTCAGTTTCAGATATGGTGAAAATTAAGTTTTGCAAGTAATTTGCAACTTACCCATAAACTAGGTGAATTGACAGGCATGAGGTTGTATCCAGTGGTCTATATCCACCAACAGTGGATATACTGCTTCACCCTTTTTAACCCTTCTTCAGCCTTCCCACGTGCCCCAAATCTCTACCAGCTGGATGTAGTCCTTGGCCTATAGGAGAAATGGATACACTATTGATGGATTTTATTCTATTTTTGAATTGCAACCTTTATTATAAATTTGTATCAGAAGTATAGTTGATAAAGATTTTTCTATATGTAAATTACATATTTTTAATTTCTTTATATATTTTATTATTTCATTATGTATTTTTATTTCATTATATACAGGGTGCCATCTCTAGTTCCTTAGAACACTGCAATGTCTATTAATCCTCCTTCACATCCCTGATTTTGCTTAGGTTTTGCTTCTTTGTCAGAAATATAAGAAGCAACTGGTTTAGTATGAGTCACACAGCACAGTGGTAGGAGGCACCTGTCCTCAAATACCACAGAGGGAGATGCTGCCATATGAATTGTGAGCTGGTTTGTGGACTATATCACTAGTAGGATGCAGGTGCATGGCCTCAGCTCTCCACTGAATGCCATTCTAGAGATGAAGCTGCTTCTTAACTCAAGAAACTGCCTTGTACCAAATCAGACTGTTGCTCAGTACTGTGTGCAGTGACTGACAGCAGCTTACATTGAAACTAGAAGAAGTGAATATGTATCAAGTTACTTTACATCTTGTGTAGCTAACCTTTTGTAACTTTTATGGTGTTACTGTGACTGCTTTGATATGATAAGGCTAACTGCATGCTGTATTCTGCATGTCTTCCTGATTGTTGAAATAGGCAATGTATCAGCAACACAAAGATTGGATTCTGCTACAGTAAGGACTTATTCATGTTAAAGCCTTTCATTGGTAAGTATGAGTGACTGATTCTTACAGTTACAACCTACAAAGATAGGAAAATATTCTTGATAGCCCAAAAGACCTCATAGTGGCTGCTGAAGACTGCAGCTGAGATTCAGATGATTCTCTCCAGAACCACAAACTGCTCTCCAGCCATGTGAATTTTGAAAGAGGTTTCGATATTATACAGAGTAGCTGCCAAGAAGAAATGGGTGAAAAGTATTTCATATGTACCCACAGTAATTCCCTTTCAAACAGTTCTCATGCCTAGTCTCCAAACTTCTTAACTCAGCAGTTCAAATATAAATTTGGGTTCTGTGGGCTACCTTCACAAAGACCCCTGTGGTAGGAATTCTCTCACCCCTTCTGGATTCTACCCAAAATAAGATGCCTCACCCCAAGAAAATGTAACAATTGGGAGTAGTGTAGAACAGTTGTTTTCAACTGCCAGTTCTGCTGGAAATTTCCTGGTGGTCCTTGGGGAGGCCTCATCCCACTCGCCACAGACTGGTGCAGGAGCTGGCTGTGCTCCTCCACCTCTTCCTCAGTTGGCACCGTGTTTGTGGGGGTGCACCAGTGCTCCCTGGGTTGCCAGGGAGGGGAGAGACTACTTTTTATTTCTGCCTCAGTGGTCCCCAAGGTGGTTTTCCTGTTTTTGCCAGTCCCCAGCTATGGAAAAGTTGAAAACCACTTGTGTGGAATGGGGAGCATGCTACTCATGGCTGCTGAAGTTATTCTAAAATTAAGACAAGTGTCCTATTTGGAAGAACAGATTAGTGAAGAAAGAGCAACCAATTGGATGATTTATTTGCTCTTCTTTAGTTAGCAGAATGAGATAGTAAATGAAATAATAAAATGTACCAAGTAGAAGTGTAGTCTATATGCTATGCATAATTTATTGGCTCTTGTCTGTAACAAATAAAACATCTTTCCAAATTACCTTGAGGTTGGGGCATAGATGAGCCTTCATGCTTTAATCAGGAAAAACATTAAAATGCACAAATTCCAAGTGTATTTACTTTATTAATTATAACATATTTGTCTCTTTGGTAGTGGAGAACCATTCTACATTGCATAATATATAACTTATGCATCCAGGCACACTCAACAAAGCTTAAAGGGTGCCATGGAAGCAACCCGTGGTGGTTTTTACCATTCCTCCTCATCCCCTTCAGCCCTCAGAACAGTGTGGGGGGCAGTGCTGAGAGCTACAGGGGGAAGGGAGAGACCACTGTCTGACCCCCTTTCTCCAGTGGGAAGCCTCCACCGACTCTCAGTTTCCTCTAAAAACTGAAGGACCCTCTGTTCTCAGAAAGACGAGTCTGGATCAAACGTGTGTGTACCTAAAATGCAACGAACACATATTTTTATTCTGCCTAATTTATTTGGCTGTTGCTATTTGAGTTAATGAACAAAAAGCTGTTTTGGCTAGTGTTCATAAGCCTTAAGGATTGGAATCTTGCTTTGAGGAAAAGAAAGACCATTTTAGGCAGTTCAACCTCTATAAGTAGCATGTTTTCATAAATATGTCCCTATATTATTTGTATATTTGAGAGGATATATATACCACTTTATTTATAGGGCACATAGGACATTCTTGATTTACAGTGTATGTTTTAACATAAAGACTGGTTCATATTCATACCCAGTGCTATATGTAGCTGGTAAGTGCTGTCAGATTTCCCCAAAGCATATCCCAATTGTCACAATATATATATTGTATTCAAGATAACATTTAATCTTCTAGTGTATTAAATTTGCTGTTCCTTCAAAAGACATCTATATGGAGGGACTCCAGAAAGAACTGTGCATTTGAAACAGTTGCATGGGCGGGTGCAGGGGGACAAGAGGGCCTGTCAGTGCTTTGAGGCCTCTGAATTAAATCTTGCATAGTACCGATAAACTATTGTAAATCTGGCTGTTCCCTCCCATTCATTTGCATAATATCCATTTGACATTATGAGAAACTTTTACTGCCTGCCTTCATTCCTACTGTACGAATGAGTACAGCAGTATGCAGTTGCCTGTTTGCTGCATTTGCGGTTCACTGGATTACCAAACTGTGTATAAGGCTTCCTAGATTATTCTTCTGAAAACTAATAGAATTTTATTTTATTTTCAGTTTATCCCCACTATTTCTACAGATGATCTGAAACATTTTGAATTCAAAGACCATATTTTGGAAACAACAGAAATCTTTAATCTGTTAATACTTGTTAAATCAACACTTTGAAATATTTTATTACAGAGTTTTTAATTAGCAGATGAATTTGTGAGTACTATAGAGAAAGTATTTTAGAATTAAATGTTCTTATATTTATGTAAGTGTATGTGGGTCCTCATTACTTAACTTTCTGTAAGCATTCTCTGAATCAAATTCTTGCTGATTTGTTAATTTTAGTTTTTCATCTGAATGTACTGTAATACTTGTATGTTTCCATCCCTATAAGCAATATAGGGTTTTTGTAAATTATGCAGTTATTGTAATTATCAGTAATGGTTTTTAATAAAGTGAAGGTGAAAAGGATTTTGCTATCTTTGTAAAGGTATCATGACACCAAGCAGTATATATATATTGCCATTTGGAAAATGCTAGCTCTAAAATTTAAATAAATCCCATTGTTTCAGTGAAGCATATGTTTATTAATAAAGCAGGCATGGTACCTGATTCTATTTCCGTTCATATCTGTACCTTTTCCACATAGCATATGATTTTAGTGTGGATTTATTTATGTCTTTTGTTCAATATAACTTGTGTTACATTCTAAAATGTGGGAATTATTAAGACACTATGAAATATGTGGGCCTGGTGAGGTCATTTATAACTATTTTTTTGTGGCTGTATTTGTACAGTCTGTGTTCATTGACTGAGAATAAGCCATAAGTGGAAATATTTTTTGTTAACCAGGAATAGCTCCTAATACTACTCAGCAGGCAACAAAGAGTGTTCTTCTTCTGTATTTTGATGTGAAACTGTTTGCAAAGAGATACTGATGCAATTCCTTTAAGTGGACCAATCAAGATGCACTGCACTCTCATGGCATAGATGCTGATGGCACAATAAGCTGAAGCATGTAGTAGTGCAACTATTAA
Source organism: Varanus komodoensis (assembly GCF_004798865.1). Classification (NCBI taxonomy): domain Eukaryota; kingdom Metazoa; phylum Chordata; class Lepidosauria; order Squamata; family Varanidae; genus Varanus; species Varanus komodoensis. Next base: position 2,295,599 of record NW_025335761.1, read on the forward strand.
AAAGGCCTTACTTTTCTTATTCATCTTTTGCATATATTTATAAACATATTTTAAATCCTGGGCAAACTGTTTTAGCCATTTCAAACAATATAAGTACAAAATGCATCATTCATTTGTTAAAAGCATAATAAGAAGCCAGCAAAGAAAACATTCAGATTGTGGTGCATTATTTATTATGCAATAATATGTAGAGCATGTCTTTTTCTGTTTTTAGTTTTGGTTCTTTTTAATTGTACAACTGAAATTCATTCTGTTTTTTCTATTAACCTTGTATGTATACTTCTGATTACGTAACAAATTATGTACAGTCTAAGTACTTTGAACTATTTTTATCACAGTATTATTTATTGCTTTCTTTCAATAAAGTACTGAAGCATTTTTTCCACTGCCAATAAAATTCTATTATCTTGTGATGGGTTTTGAAGTGTTTTTAAGGTGAGATTTCAGCCATCAATGCAAATGAGATTTCTTGTGAAGTGTCCTTTCATGCTCTCCTTTGTCTGATCCAGAAATAGGCAACTTTTTTTGCCCACAAGGACTGCTTGCAGCAATGAGCTCAAGGATCATATGTTAGTATCGTGAAGGTGTCAGTGGGCATGGTTGGCACCCTTTTGCCCATGCTTTCTTACACATATGTGTAACATACACACACTTCCTCCTCCCAAACCAGAGTACCAGTAAAAACATTTTTCTCAATATTCTTTCTTTGTTCAGCCTCCTTTCCTTACCTGAGAACTTATATGTCATCAAGTTGTCTCCAACTTAGAGATCCTGTGAAATAATGCTCTCCAAATTATCCTGTCCTTGAATGCTTGGCTCAGCTCTTGCAAACTAAGGACTTTGGCAATTAACCCTCACTGCCCCAAGACCCTCACTGCCCCAAGAGAGGTCCACCTGGCGCTGTCGTTATTTGTTTTTCGGCGCCAGGCGAAGACCTTTTTATTCAAGCGGCATTTTAACTGTTAACATTATTGGTTTTATCTGGCCAGGGCGGCTTATTTTATACTGTACTGCTGCATTTTAATTTTATATTTATATTTTAATTTATATTATAATTATTTTAATTTACTGATGTGAGCCGCCCCGAGGCTTCGGCGAATGGGGCGGCATAAAAAAGTTTTAATAAATAAATAAATAAAAATAAAGACATTCTGCTGTGAGGCAGAGCAGCAATTGGCACCTCCCACTCCCCAGTCAAAGTGTACAGCAGGGGCCTCAAACTCGCGGCCCGCGGGCCAATTGCCGGGACGGGCGGGACACGGGAGAGGGCCCTGTGGCCTTCAAAGCGCCGGCGGCACCCGGGCCGGCCATGGGATGAGCGGCCCACCACCACCGCGGTGGTGGAATACTTGATGCAGCCCAGCCTCACCCAGACTCTACTTCCAGCGGCCCCCAGGTAAGTTGAGTTTGAGACCCCTGGTGTACAGTAATACTCAAAACCAGTCATGTTGCTTTGGTCCCTAAGGTCCAAATATCCTCAGGCTTCTATCCCCCTCCCTGGCAGTAAAAATACAATAAAATAAACCAACAATTTGCTGCCTTTTCAAGAAGTCCCACATCAGGTGCCTCAAATTCTAAATTCTCTGGGGCTGTTCACACATAATGTGAATGGTTCCTATGCTATTACCTTTCTTACCTTGTGTCCTTTATTCACATGTTTGAGAGGTAACTAGTTTCCACATGCTTTTATCTTCCCTTCAAATGGCAGCACACATTGCATCCCCCTCCTGCAAATAGAAACCAGTCCAAGTATGCATTGCTTCTGCCTACATCACCATCCTCTCTCCCATTGGCACACACACCTGGGCATATTCTCAGCTGGCCAATGCTTCATCTCCCTCTACCTCCACAGATACCCCCGTTAAGGTCGAATGCTTTCACACACCATATGAACTGTAAGCACCCAATGCACCTGCTTTTCTCTTGTCCAGGACTTGCTGCCTGCAGTGGCCCAGGGCACAACAGCAACTGCCCAGTAGCAATGCCAGGCAAATCTCTGCAGAGGCAACCACATTCCAAGAAAACCAGGTGGCAGCTTTGGGCATTGGACTGAATGGAATTAATGAGCAGAGAAAGGGGGCAGTTTTCCTTTCAGGTTAAATGGCTGTTGTTTTCATGCAACACACCCTATTAGTCTGCTAAGGGTGTGAATCCTGAGGTCTCCTACTAACTTGAAGCCTAGCAACTTCAAGTTCAGAGGTAAGAAGCTGGTTATATTTAGATAATGGCAGCTGGGGCAACTTTTAAGATCCAGGGCACTGCTCAGATCCAAGGGCCCAGAGCTCTGAACTTGTCAATCACACCAACAACCCACCTTCACTGAGTTCACATGCAAAAAGAAGCCATAGCAGCAAAGGCTTGGATTGTCAACCTGGCACCCATCCACCCACCTAATAAGCTATGGTGGACTGCAATGCTCACACAAATCAGGTCTTGGTCCATATCACAATTTCAAATGTGTTCCATGATTGAAAAAAGATTTGGATCCTATAATATAATTTTCCCTGGCCTCTCTCACCTATATGGGCCCATTATCCTCTGGAGGAGAATGGCTGCTGTCATTCTAGATCTCATCCAAGGTTAAAGCCCAGCTTGGTGGTTAATATATCAACAAATTCCCTAAACTATGTTTCTGACTCCACCTAAATCAAGTGACTGAGTGGACCGGTGTCCTGATGAGGTTTAAGGATTCCATATAAATAAAATCTGATGTTCTTTGTGGTACATGAAAATGGAAAGGCCTAATGTTTCTAGTAACTATAGAAACTGTAGGTTAGATGTACTTTTCTTATGTTGATTATTAATAGGAATCAACCTAGGTGTGCATCCAGTTTCACAGCAGTACAGGTATAAATATAGGACTGAATCCAACAGTGTCCTTCCACTAGTGCAGGGGTCGGCAACCTGTGGCTCCAGAGCCGCACGTGGCTCTTGAACCCCTCTGCTGCGGCTCCGTCGCTCAAAACACTCCACTCAGGAACGCTGCACTGCGCTAGCTAGTTAAATCAGCTAGTTAAGTAAATCACTACATTCTTCTGCTAAACAAGCTTCCTGCAGGTTGTCATGTTACACGAACCCACTGCTGAAAGGATTCTCTTTGTCCCAATGTAATCTCCTTCATCTGAATGTTAAAAGCTGTGCTTGGGACCTGTCACAATTCACAGCCCCCACCCCACCCCCCGGGTAGGCCAACCATGGATAAATTGAAGAAAAGTTTCTGAAGAAAACCAAACATTTAATGGTACATGGGTAGATTCATTTGCTTTTACTGCTGACGAACTTATGGGGTTTGCTGTTTAATACATGCAGCCCTTTAGCACTGACTTTGACTCTTCAGGAAGCTGTTCTCCTATTCAAAATATATGAAAGGAGTCCTACTAGTTTATAATGTAAGATTAAAATAACAGTTTTTAATGACTGAACAAGAGCTGCAGCTAAATCATAATGAAGACAGACATAGCATTAAGGTAAAAAACAATATATGCAGTGTTATCTTCATTTTAGATGTCAAAAGGGGTTTGCGGCTCCCAGTGTTTTGTGTGGGAAACGGGTCCAAATGGCTCTTTGAGTGTTAAAGGTTGCTGACCCCTGCACTAGTGAAACAGATGCCACTGGTGTATTGTATTTCATGCATCATGCTTTTAACCTCCCCCTGCCCCGCATTACCTCCAAATTTGTGTGACAGACTAGGAAAGTTGAGAAAACAAGTAAATGGCAAACAGAAAGCTTTTGTTGCTTCAAATATTCTGAACAATTTATTCAGACAGCGCTACCTGATATTGCAGGATACTTGGCCAGTTTCTTCTCCACCTTGAATATTAAACATGGTCCCAGGAGAGAACCTGAATGGAAGACGATAACTTCAAAAAGTTAGTCCTTGGCTAAGAGACAGGTGGCCAAGGAATCTTGCAGGCTTGAGCCAGAAAAGAAGTATAATTATTTGAGCAGAAATAGTTTGTCACAAAGAGGAAGCATAGACTTGCTGAAGACATGTCTCCTCTGAGACTGTTTGGTCTCACAAGCTGTAGAAAAACTGCCCCAGTCCTTCAGTGTCTTACATATTGGAACAGGGGAATCCCAAAACTAATGTGAGAGGCACATGGGGAAATGTGTACCATGCAGGAATTTTTGTGGCTACAACTTTCCACACTTCTGGTTTCATTATAAGACTAGGAACCAAGTCTTATAATGACAAATGGGAAAGTACAGCAGTAAAAAGGGGGAAGTTAGGGAAATAGGAAGTTAGGGAGGCTAGTTAGTTCTGCTGTAGGGGTGGTGAGTGGGAAAGACCCAACAGGGTTTAGTAGGTCACAAGCCAAAGTGATATGCGTACAGAGGAAAAGTCCTGCTTAGAAGCTGTACAGTTAATGGGAAGCTGTACACAAAATGCATAGTGGCATTAAAGTCACTTCAGCTGGTCCTAAACCTGTGTTGAGAAATAGGGACTATGAGTGTTCCTAGAAATATGGCTTCTAGTGCTTGCAATCAAAAGACACTGGGGCTTTTCCATCTTTGCCTTACGGGTACAATCATATGCAAGTTGGGATAGAAAAATGCCCGGACTGGGTAAACATTGTAGGACTTTTCTTCTGTCTAGACCTGTATAGAAGGATTTTTAATGGAAAGATAAAATATGGAAGAAACAAGTGGAGTTATATATGGAAGGTGACATTTGGGTTCTTCGTCGTGGCCTCTGTGCATCACACATATGGGTTCTGCGCCTGCGCAGTGCCTTTGGCTGGAAGATTAACAGCTAACAGTTTTTGGCGGGAACTCTGCTCCCTCTCCCCCCTAGCATTATATAAGGAGCGGAGTGTCCGCCATTTTCCAGTCTTTGCGACCGCCGTTCGTTGTGCCTCGTGCCGCTTCGCTCTCACTAAGATTATTACTTACCTTCTTGCTCGTTTGAAAATCTCTCCTTTTCCCTACCAAGTTTGTATCCCTTGTTCTTGTTGTTAGTAATTCACTTATATTTCTTCTTAACTTTGCACCATTTTTTCCTCTTCATCGTTCCTATTAAAAAAAAAAAAACCAAAAATATTACTTTCCCGCTTTACTATCTCCTTTTTTCTTCTTTCTACGATGGCGCAATGGGCGGCGTTCCGCAAGTGTGGAAAATGCGGCTCCAAAATGCCCACTGCGGACCCGCATGATCTGTGCCTCCTTTGTTTGGGGGAAGGGCACAGAACCGATAAGTGCGGCCATTGTTTGGCCTTCTCTAAACAGGCGAGGAAGAACAGGGAGAACCGCCTCCGCAAACTCTTATGGGACCAGGCTCTCCTCCAATCGGACCGGCTGGTGGCTAAGCCATCCACTGTTGTGGCCCCACCCAAAGGCCGTCCAACTTCGGCTGACCTGCCGCAATGCCCAGCCTCTTCCTCCATTGCTCCGCCCTCACGCCCTTCTGAAGAAGGCGCTCATACCATGGCCGACCAGTCTGTTTCCCTGCCGAGGAAACAAAAGGAAAAAAGAAAGCACAGTGACTCAGATAAATATCCTGTGCATAAGAAGGCCAAGAAAGATAAGATGGGCAAGCCAGTTAAGAAGCCGAAGAACCCTGAGCAGGCAAAACACCGCTACTCGGGCTCGGCCTCTTCCTCGATTCTGATCCCTGCTTTGGAACCGACCCCCTCGGTCCTGACCATCCAGGCGGCTATGAGGGTTACCCCACCGGACTCACCACGCCAACCGACAGCCAAACCCATTCTGGATTCAAGGTGTGGTTCCATCTCTGATGGGGAAATACGAGACTCTCCACCTAGAGCTCGATCACCAACCCCGATGCCTCCAATCCCGATGGATACTGAGATCGCCATCTCCCCTCCGAGAAGCCGTAGGAGCCGTTCCTCGGATGCGAGGTCTGATGATTGGTACCACTCCAGGTACTCCTCCGCTCTGAGACGGGAAGAGTACCACTCCATAGCCTATTATCCGACCTCCAGGGGACAATCTTCACCACCAGCACCTTGGGAACATTTCCATTCAATGCCCAGAGACGCCCCGAGGGCCCCATCTAAAGAAAGTGGCAGATCAGAGTCACCAGGAGATTCTTCCTCCAGTGTACCACCCCCTACTGGATGGAATCCGACGAGTCTGAGGCTGACTCGACCTCGCCGGATGCAGCGGTTGCTTCTCAGGGCCCGGGGTCGCCCGAGGAACCTTACATATCGTTTAATGATCTGATGGCCAGACTAGTGAGATTGCTCGATATAGAAGCCCACCAACAGCCGGGACCGAGCACCGATCATTTTTATGATGTGGTCAGGGGCGAACGATCCACATCTATTGCCTTGCCGTTTATTACGACCTTACGGCAGGCAATAACGCAGCCATGGGACCTCCCAGCTCACCCACACCACTTCTCGTAAATACAAGTCCATGTATCGGGTGCGGGAAGAGGACATCCCGTTTCTTCTCCATCACCCCAAGCTGAATTCGGTTGTTGTAGAATCCTCGCAGGGTTGGGAAGCCTGTGGACACACCTCGCCTCATGACAAAGAAAGCAGAAAGGTTGATTCCCTTGCCCGCCGGGTATACGCAGCTTCGGGCCTCGGTTTACAAATTTCTAATTATAAGGCAACCCTGGCGCGTTACCAATATTTCCTTATGCAACGCCTGGACGCCATCATCGATACCCTCCCAGGAAACCAGGGCGAACTTGCTAAGACTTTTGTTAAGGAAGCTATGCAAGTGGCGGTGCAACAGCTTTCCACCACGAGGCACCACGTGGACTCTCATTCGAGGTCACTGGTCGGTGCCATTTCCCTCCACAGACACGCTTGGTTGCGTAATCGCAATTTTCTGGACGAGATGAAGCGGAGAATTGAGGAGATGCCATTCAACGGTTCCGGTCTCTTCCATGCAAGGATGGATAGCAAATTGAAGAAAATCCATGAATCAAGGATGATGGCCCATCGTATGGAATTGCAATCTCTACCCCAACGTAAGTGGTCATGGTCACGTCCACAGTACCGTCAACAATTTCCGCCTCGGCAACAGCAACCGCATCAACGTCAGCAGTGTCGCAGGCAACAACCACCCCAGCGCTTCCAACAGGGCCACTGCCGCTTTGATACAGACAGGCGACAGCGCTGATACGACGAGCGAACCTCTCCTCTCATTCCAACTCTACCCTCCCTGCTCTCATTTGGGGATCGACTGAAGAGTCGGCTCTCCATTTGGGAGTCCATCACATCTGATGGGTGGGTGTTATCTATCATTCAGCACGGATATGGAATCGAATTCGACGTTGTGCCATCACCAAATCCTATCCGCTATACTCCGACTTCCTTGGTTCCTTGGTACTGTTAGACGAGATTCACCAACTCCTTTAGCAAGGAGTTGGTGAATCTCGTCTAACAGTACCAAGG